>NC_052157.1:68699981-68957481 GCF_902713615.1 Scyliorhinus canicula
CTCCCCCCCCTTCCTTCCTCCTCCCCCCCCCTTCCTTCCTCCTCCCCCCCCTTCCTTCCTCCTCCCCCCCCCTTCCTTCCTCCTCCCCCCCTTCCTTCCTCCTCCCCCCCTTCCTTCCTCCTCCCCCCCTTCCTTCCTCCTCCCCCCCTTCCTTCCTCCTCCCCCCCCTTCCTTCCTCCTCCCCCCTTCCTTCCTCCGTTAGTGGGGGGGGGGGTGCAGCGTCAGTGGGGGGTGGGGTGCGGTGTTGAGAGAGGGGGGTGGCGTTGGAGGGGGGTAGAGGTGGTGGGGAGGGGGGTAGGGGTGGTGAGGGGAGGGGGTTAGGGTAGGGGCAGCGGCGTGCAGAGGGGGGGCGACGGTGCGTTGGCCCTGGGCATCCGTCGCCCCCCTCCGCTGCACGCCGCTGCCCCTACCCCAACCCCCCCCACCACCCCTACCCCCTTCACCACCCCTACCCCTCTCCATCGCCGCCCCCCTCTCTCAACTCAACGCCGCAAACCCCCCCCCCTCCTCTTAACTCAACGCCGCAACCCCCCCCCAACGCCGGGTCTGTCTCTCTCTCCTCCCCCCCCCACCAAACGCCGGGTCTGTCTCTCTCTCTCTCTTCCCCCCCCCCCCCCCCCAAAATGCCCGTCTGTCTCTCTCCTCCTCCTCCCCCCCAAATGCCGGGTCTTTCTCTCTCCTCCCCCCCCCCCCCAAATGCCGGTCTGTCTCTCTCCTCCTCCTCCCCCCCAAATGCCGGGTCTATCTCTCTCCTCCCCCCCCCCCCCCCCCCCCAAATGCCGGTCTGTCTCTCTCCTCCTCCTCTCCCCCCCCCCCCCCAAATGCCGGTCTGTCTCTCTCCTCCTCCTCCTCCCCCCCCCCCCCCCCCCCCAACGCCGGGTCTCACCACTTCCGCAGCGGGTGAAACTGACGCGTATCGCGTCAGTCCGCTGCTGGCCCCTCCGGGAACGGAGAATAGCCGCCTAAAAGAAGGCCCCCACGCCGGAGTCATCCACACCAATTATGCTCGCCGGAAATCGGCGTTACGACGGTCTGCGGAGAATTTCGCCCAGGGAAAGCACCAGGACCGGATGGGTTCCTGGTAGAATTTTACAAACAATCTGAAGCAGCGCTGGCCCCTCACTTGCAGGAGATGTTCAACGATTCACTGTCGAAGGGTACCCTGCTGCCCATACTGTCCCAGGCCTCAATCTCACTGATCCCCAAAAAGGACAAAGAGCCGGCAGAGTGTGGATTATACAGACCCATCTATTAACCACTGATGTGAAAGCCCTAGTGAAAGCACTGCGAAGCGACTGGGGAGCTGCCTGCCAGAGGTGATTGTGAAAGATCAGGGCAGACAACTACCAGCGAACATCAGACTCCTGCTGAATGTAATAATGACCCCATCCAGGGATAACACTAGAGGTGTAACCTTTAATCGAGTTGAATGGAGGTACCCCATGGAAGTACTTCAACAGTTTGGGTTTGGAGCAGGGTGAAACTCCAATACAGTGCTCCTACAACAAGTGTATGGACAAACACCAGCAGCTCCAAATACTTTCAGCTGCACAGGGAAATGGCACAGGTTTCTCCATTATCGCCACTTCTGTTTGCGCTGGCAATCAAACCACTGTCATTGCCCTTAGCATGGTGAATTGGTGGACCGGCATTCGGACAGTTGGATAGTGCATAGAGTCTCTCTCTGTCTCTGCGGATGACTTGTTCATCTTTGTGTCAAACCCACTAGCCATCACGGGAAAGATAACAGGACTCCATAGAGAGTTTGGTGCTTTCTCAGGTTACAAATGCAACCTGGAAAAGAGCAAAATCTTCCCAGTGAACCCCCGATAGGGAGGAGCGGACCTGGAAGAACCACTGTTTAAAGTGAACCAAACCAAGTTCAGGTACCTGGGGATCCTAGTGGCCCAGACCTGGTGGATGCTCCACTAATTGAACCTCTCCAGCCTGGTGGATGAGATAGAGAGGGATCTGCAAAGACTCACTCCCTCTTTCATGAGTGGGAAATGTCAAAATGAACATGTTGCCGAAGTTCCGCTTCGTAATAAGATAACTCCCGATCTTTATCCCCAAGTCCTTCCTCACCAGAGTCGGCAAGTTAGTCATGGCCTTCATCTGGACAGGGGAAGAATTCATTGGCTACACAAGACCATCTTACACCGAGGATGACATGTGGGAGGTCTGGCTCTACCGAACTACCACTGGGCAGCAAACACAGAGAGGGTGAGGAGTGGCTAAGGGAACTGGAGGCAGACTGGGTCTGAATGGAACATAGAACATAGTGCAGAAGAAGGCCATTCGGCCCATCGAGTCTGCACTGACCCATATAAGCCCTCACTTCCACCCTATTCCTATAACCCAATAACCCCTCCTGACTTTTCTTTGGACACTAAGGGCAATTTAGCATGGTCAATCCACCTAACCCATGGGGTACAGGTCTCTGGCACAGAGTCTGTCCCTGTTGCTCAGAAGCGAAGGGGGGGAAAGGTGTAGAACATTAGTCATTGGAGACTCCATAGTTAGGGGGATAGATAGGAGATTCTGTGGGAATGAGAGAGACTCGCGGTTGGTGTGTTGCCTCCCAGGTGCCAGAGTCCGCGATGTCTCAGATCGTGTTTTTGGGATCCTTAAGGGGGAGGGGGAGCAGCCCCAAGTCGTGGTCCACATAGGTACCAACGACATAGATAGGAAAAGGGATAGGGATGTAAGGCAGGAATTCAGGGAGCTAGGGTGGAAACGTAGAGCTAAAACAGAGTTATTATCTCTGGGTTGTTACCCGTGCCACGTGCTAGCGAGGCGAGGAATAGGGAGAGAGAGCAGTTGAACACGTGGCTGCAGGGATGGTGCAGGAGGGAGGGTTTCAGATTCCTGGACAATTGGGGCTCATTCTGGGGTAGGTGGGACCTCTACAAACGGGATGGTCTACACCTGGACCAGAGGGGTACTAATATCCTCGGGGGGAGGTTTGCTAATGCTCTTCGGGAGGGTTTAAACTAGTTCAGCAGGGGATTGGGAACCTGAATTGTAGCTCCAGTACACAAGAAGCTGAGAGTAGTGAGGTCATAAGTAAGGTTTCAAAGTTGCAGGAGTGTACCGGCAGGAAGGAAGGTGGTCTAAAGTGCGTCTACTTCAATGCCAGGAGCATCCGGAATAAGGTGGGTGAGCTTGCGGCATGGGTCAGTACCTGGGACTTCGATGTTGTGGCCATTTCGGAGACATGGATAGAGCAGGGCGAGGAATGGTTGTTGCAGGTGCCGGGGTTTAGATATTTCAGTAAGTTCAGGGAAGGTGGTAAGAGAGGGGGAGGGGTGGCATTGTTAGTCAAGGACATTATTACGGTGGCTGAGAGGACATTTGATGAGGACTCGAATACTAAGGTAGTATGGGCTGAGTTAAGAAACAGGAAAGGAGAGGGTCACCCTGTTAGGGCTTTTCTATAGGCCTCCGAAAAGTTCCAGAGATGTAGAGGAAAGGATTGCAAAGATGATTCTGGATAGGAGCGAAAATACCAGGGTAGTTGTTATGGGGGACTTTAACTTTCCAAATATTGACTGGAAACACTATAGTTCGAGTACTTTAGATGGATCCGTTTTTGTCCAATGTGTGCAGGAGGGTTTCCTGATGCAGTATGTAGATAGGCTAACAAGAGGCGAGGCCATATTGGATTTGGTACTGGGTAATGAACCAGGATAGGTGTTAGATTTGGAGGTAGGTAAGCATTTTGGTGATAGTGACCACAATTCGATTACGTTTACTTTAGCGATGGAAAGGGATAAACCGCAGGGCAAGCGTTATTGCTGGGGGAAAGGCAATTATGATGCGATGAGGCAAGACTTAGGATGCATCGCCTGGAGAGGAAAACTGCAGGGGATGGACACAATGGAAATGTGGAGCATGTTCAAGGAACAGCTACTGCGTGTCCTTGATAAGTATGTACCTGTTAGGCAGGGAGGAAGTGGTCGAGTGAAGGAACCATGGGTTATTAAAGCAGTTGAATCAGTTGTCAAGAGGAAGAAGGAGGCTTATGTGAAGATGAGACGTGATGGTTCAGTTGGGTCGCTTGAGGGTTACAAGTTAGCTAGGAAGGCTCTAAAGAGAGAGCTAAGAAGAGCCAAGCAAGGACATGAGACGTCTTTGGCAGGTAGGATCAAGGATAATCCTAAAGCTTTCTATAGGTATGTCAGGAATAAAAGAATGACTAAGGTAAGAGTAGGGCCAGTCAAGGACAGTAGTGGGAAGTTGTGCGTAGAGTCAGAGGAGATAGGAGAGGTGCTAAATTAGTATTTTTCATCAGTATTCACACAGGAAAAAGACAAAGTTGTCGAGGAGAATACTGAGATACAGGCTACTAGACTAGAAGGGCTTGAGGTTCATAAGGAGGAGGTGTCAGCGATTCTGGGAAGTGTGAAAATAGATAAGTCCCCTGGGCTGGATGGGATTTATCCTAGGATTCTCTGGGAAGCTAGGGAGGAGATTGCTGAGCCTTTGGCTTTGATCTTTAAGTAATCTTTGTCTACAGGAATAGTGCCAGAGGACTGGAGGATAGCAAATGTTGTCCCCTTGTACAAGAAGGGGAGTAGAGATAACCCCGGTAACTATAGACCAGTGAGCCTTACTTCTGTTGTGGGAAAAGTCTTGGAAAGGTTTATAAGAGATAGGATGTATAATCACCTGGAAAGGAATAATTTGATTAGAGATAGTCAACATGGTTTTGTGAAGGGTAAATCGTGCCTCACAAACCTCATTGAGTTCTTCGAGAAGATGACCAAACAGGTGGATGAGGGTAAAGCAGTTGATGTGGTGTATATGGATTTCAGTAAAGCGCTTGATAAGGTTCCCCACGGTAGGCTATTGCAGAAAATACAGTGGCATGGGATTCAGGGTGATTTAGCAGTTTGGATCAGAAATTGGCTAGCTGATAGAAGACAAAGAGTGGTGGTTGATGGGAAATGATCTGACTGGTGTCCAGTTACTAGTGGTGTGCCACAAGGATCTGTTTTGGGGCCTTTGCTGTTTGTCATTTTTATAAATGACCTGGAGGAGGGCGTAGAAGGATGGGTGAGTAAATTTGCAGATGACACTAAAGTCGGTGGAGTTGTGGACAGTGCAGAAGGATGTTACAAGTTACAGAGGGACATAGATAAGCTGCAGAGCTGGGCTGACAGGTGGCAAATGGAGTTTAATGCAGAAAAGTGTGAAGTGATTCATTTTGGAAGGAATAACAGAAAGGCAGAGTACTGGGCTAATGGTAAGATTCTTGGTAGTGTGGATGAGCAGAGAGATCTCGGTGTCCATGTCCATAGATCCCTGAAAGTTGCCACCCAGGTTGAGAGGGTTGTTAAGAAGACGTACGGTGTGTTAGCTTTTATTGGTAGAGGAATTGAGTTTTGGAGCCATGAGGTCATGTTGCAGTTGTACAAAACTCTGGTGCGGCCGCATTTGGAGTATTGTGTGCAGTTCTGGTCGCCACATTATAGGAAGGATGTGGAAGCATTGGAAAGGGTACAGAGGAGATTTACAAGAATGTTGCCTGGTGTGGAGGGAAGATCATATGAGGAAGGGCTGAAGGACTTGAGGCTGTTTTCGTTAGAGAGAAGAAGGTTAAGAGGGGACTTAATTGAGGCATACAAGATGATCAGAGGATTAGATAGGGTGGACATTGAGAGCCTTTTTCCTCGGATGGTAATGTCCAGCACGAGGGGACATAGCTTTAAATTGAGGGGAGATAGATATAGGACAGATGTCAGAGGTAGGTTCTTTACTCAGAGAGTAGTAAGGGAGTGGAATGCCCTGCCTGCAACATTAGTGGACTCTCCAACACCAAGGGCATTCAAATGGTCATTGGATAGGCATATGGACGATAAGGGAATAGTGTAGAGGGACTTTAGAAGGGTTTCACAGGATGATGCAACATCGTGGGCTGAAGGGCCTGTACTGCGCTGTAATGTTCTATGTTCTATGTAACCTGCATGTCTTTGGACTCTGGGAGGAACCCGGAGCACCCGGAGGAAACCCACGCACACACGGGGAGAACGCGCAGACTCCGCACAGACAGTGACCCAGCAGGGAATCGAACCTGGGACCCTGGCGCTGTGAAGCCACAGTGCTAGCCACGTGTGCTACTGTGCTGCCCACTAGGCCTCCTGCACGGGGGCATCTCTCCGACCGCTGGCACTGCACCACTCCTGGCCCCACACACACACACTCCAGGAGCCCAGTGATAGTGGCCACACTAAGGACATGGAACCAGTTCAGATGCCATTTAAAGCTTGGTGTGATGTCCATAGAGGCTGCCATCTGCAAAAACCATAGGTTCACACAAGTGAGAATAGACACCACAATTGGAACAGGGAGGAAGGACAGAAGGAAACTGGCAGTAGAGGACATGTACGTAGACAATAGACTGGCGACTGTGGGGGGATCTCTCAAGAGGTTCCAACTCCCGAAAGGGAGCGAGCTCAGGAACCTGCATCTGCGCGACTTCCTCTGCAAGCAGACAAAAACATTCCTCCAGAGACACGGACACACATTTCTGGACACAACAGTGTGGCTGGACTGGTTAGGAAATGATGAATGTGCCAACATCTGTGGACGATTCTTGTGCCAGAGTAAGCCTGAAGCAGCTCAAGGTGGTGCACAGTGCCCACCTTACGAAGACACACGTGAGCAGGATCTCCCCGGAGGTGGAGGAGAGGTGCGAGCAGTGCCAGGGGGGCCCGTCAACACACTAGTATGTTCTTGTCCTGCCCCAAACAAAGGGAATTCTGGACAGGCTTCTTCGAGGCCATATCCTGGGTTGTGGTGGTCGAGATGGAGCCGTGACCGTCTGTGGCAGTCTTTGGCGTATCAGAGCAGCCCGAGCTCTGGACAGGCGGATGTCTTAGCCTCACTGATCACCAGGCAGAGACTTCCGCTCGGCTGGAAGTCGGCAACGCCACCCAGGGTCATGGAGTGGCTCTCAGACCTGGCCGGGTTCCTGAAACTGGAAAAAATAAAATTCTCAATGAGGGGGTCCGAGGAGAGATTCCACAACACGTGGAAGATGTTCACAAACCTCGTTGCAAACTTTTCTCAACCAGCAAATAACTAGAGTCGTGTGGGGTAGCAGATAGGAAGGGAAGGCGGGGTGGAGCGCGTAGGAAGTGGGAAGAGGGCACCGCCTGGATGAAAGGGAGCTCGCGTATAGAAGAGACGAAACGGGGGGGGGGGAAGATCATTCGCAGGAGGGGACACAGATCCCCCCATATCGTGTCAAACCGTTAAGGCGGACCATCCAAATTCAAGAGGACTCGCTCACTCCAACCCCACCCAACAAAACAAAATAACCATAAACAACATAAAGTCCTGGCAGTAATTGTAAATACATCTGTAAAGTTATGTATAATTCTTATTATTAAACGTTGAAAGTTCCAATAATACGTTTTTAAAAGAACTGTATGTTACACACCACTGTAATAAGATAGGGAATGATAGTACTGGGACTACTGCCACAGGCGCGGTGTCAGCTTGTGATACTTGTGTTGGTGCTAGGTTATTGTTTTGGTTGTTAGAACTGTTTTCAGATAGTTCTGCAAAGTTTTGATATTAAATGAAAAATTAACAGATACCTGGGAGTGAGTTACAGACTGGAATCTAATCAAGGGGTTCGGGTGGTTTATATATAGAATAACAATTAACCGGGAGTGAGTTACAGACTGGAATCTAATCGAGGGGTTTTGGGATGATTTATATATAGAGTAACAATTACCCGGGAGTGAGTTACAGACTGGAATCTAATCGAGGGGTTCGGGGTGGTCTATATATAGAATAACAGATACCCGGGAGTGAGTTACAGACTGGAATCTAATCGAGGGGTTTTGGGATGGTTTATATATAGAGTAACAATTACCCGGGAGTGAGTTACAGACTGGAATCTAATCAAGGGGTTCGGGTGGTTTATATATAGAATAACAATTAACCGGGAGTGAGTTACAGACTGGAATCTAATCGAGGGGTTTTGAGATGGTTTATATATAGAGTAACAATTACCCGGGAGTGAGTTACAGACTGGAATCTAATCGAGGGGTTCGGGGTGGTCTATATATAGAATAACAGATACCCGGGAGTGAGTTGCAGACTGGAATCTAATCAAAGGGTTCGGGTGGTTTATATATGGAATAACAATTACCCGGGAGCGAGTTACAGACTGGAATCTAATCGAGGGGTTTGGGGTGGTTTATATATAGAATAACAATTACCTGAGAGTGAGTCACAGACTGGAATCTAATCAAGGGTTTTTGAGTGGTTATACAGTATATAGAATTTTTAAAAACGTAAATTTAGAATACCCAATTATTTTTTTCCAATTAAGGGGCAATTTAGGGTGGCCTATTAACCTACTCGGCACATCTTTTTGGGTTGTGGGGTGAAACCCATGCAGACACGGGAGAATGTGCAAACTCCACACAAACAGTGACCCGAAGCCGAGCCCAGGTCCTCAGTGCTAACCACAGCGTCACCATGCCGAGCTGGTTTATAAATAGAATAACAGGCGTACGGGAATGTTTATGGATTGACAGGTAATCTGCAGATGATCAAAGTGTTTAGTGCCACACTGACCAACAATGATGATTTGAGAGGACGTTGATATCTGATTGGTTGTTCTGAGATTTCTGGCGATACAGGTATAATTGCCTGTGTCCTCAGCCCCCGTGCTGTTGAATGGAACGGTTCTCCCTGGTTGAAGAGGCTGCCCATTGCGAAGCCATGTGAAAACAGCGTCTGGCACAGATGTGGCTTCACAGGATAAGCTGCCACTCCTTCCCAACAGGACTTGATCAGGGACTACACAGTCTGACTGAAATCTCTCCGGATTACTGCTGCCCTCCGGCCCGTCTGTGGAAGAAAAGAAATACTACTTAAACTCGCGGCTGGGATATGAATGAAAGTTTGACACATCCTGCCACACTGACCAGGATTAAGGCATCCCATCCAAAAACTTTCCTTGTGATTCAGGAGTGTCAGTATGCACGTGTGTATGTGTGAGTGTGTGTTTGTATGTGTGAGTTTGTCAGTGTGTGCATGAGCGTATATCTGGAGTATGTGAGTGTGTGTGTGCATGCGTGTGTGAGAGTGAGTGCACGTGTGTGTGTCTGGGTGCTTGTGTGTGTCTGTTTCGGGGTGTGAGTGTAAGTGAGCGTGTGTGTGCATGTGTGTGTCTGAGTGTGCGAGTCTGAGTGTGTGCATCTGAGTGTTTTGATCTGAGTATTTGAGTGTCTGGGTGTGCGAGTGAGTGAGTGTGTATTTGAGTGCGAGTGTGTGTTTGTCTGAGTGTGACTGTGTGAGTGTGTGTGTTTGAGTTAGCATGTGAGTGTGCGTGAGTGCAGATGTGGTATTTGTATGCCTGAGTATGTGTACTTTTGAGGGTGTGTGTGACTGTGTGTGAGAGAGACTGGGGGCAGGATTCTCCGGGAATCGGCGGGGGGGGGGGGCAGAAACAGCGAGTGGAGTGGTGGAAACCACTCCTGCCGTCGGGCCGCCCCAAAGGTGCAGAATCCTCCACACCTTCAGGGGCTAGGCCGGTGCCGGAGTGGTTTGCGCCCCGCCGGACGGCACGGTTTGCGTCCCGCCAGCCGGGGCCGAAGGGACTCCGCCGGCCGGCGCGGGGTCTGCGCAATGCGCGGGAGCGCCAGCGGCTGCTGTCATCATCCCCACGTAATGCGAGGGGGGTGCACCTTCGCGCCGGCCATCGTGGAGACTTACACAGCCGGCGCGGAGGGAAAGAGTGCCCCCACGGCACAGACCCGCCGTGGATCAGTGGATCCCGATCGCCGCCAGGTCCCGCCGGTAAGGGACCTACTCCAATCTACGCCAGCGGGACCTGCATAGAACAGGTGGGCCTTCAGCCCATCGCGGGCCGGAGAATCGCCGGGGGGGAGCCGACCAGCGCAATTCCTGCCCCCACTAAATCGCTGGAGCCGGAGAATTCGGCAGCCAGCGGGGCCGGGATTCATGCCCCCCCCCCCCCCCCCCCCCCCACCGATTCTCCGACACGGCAGGGGCGGGGGGGGGGGGGGGTGAATCCTGCCCTGGGCGTTTGTGTGCGCATGAGTGGACTGTGTGTTTGTGTGATTGCGTGCATATGTGTCCTGCGTCTACGTAAGTATGCTTGTGGCTATGCTTGCGTGTATTGTGTGAGTGTGTCTGTGTGAGTGTGTGTGTGTCTGGTGTGTGAGTTTGTGTGTATGTGAGCCTGTGTGTGTGTGTGTGTATATCTGTGTTTGTGTGGTGGGGTGTGTGAGGTGTGCGTGTGAGGTGTGGTGTGTGAATATGTGTGTGTGTGCGCGTGTTTGTGTGTGTGAGAGTGTTTGTGTGTCAGTACTTACAAAAGACAGTGAGGCGTTGACTGTTGGAGCTGGTACTGATGGGGTTGCGTGCAGTACAGGTGTATGAACCAGAATCATCTCGACTCAGTGTCTGGATCCGGACTATATTGTTGGTCACGGTTATCCGGCTGCTGTTTGGACAGATTGATGTTCCCCTTGCTCCATGAGAAGGTCACACTCGACCCAGAAATGAATGTAACATCTCAGCCACGACTTCTGCGTCCCCCTCAAACACTTCAGTGGGAGACAACGTAATCGACACGTTGGTGATTGGAACTGCACAAGAAGAATGGATAGAATCAACAGCATCAACATTGTCCCAGTATGTAGTACCCAGCTTAGAGCAGAGAGTCGGGGTTAAACCTTCATTCCTAAAATTTCAGCAAAAATATCAGCATGAAGTGCTCCCTCAGTTCTGACCCTCCTGACAGTGCAGCACTCCCTCAGCACTGACCCTCTGACAGTGCAAGCACTCCCTCAGTAGTGACGCCCCTGACAGTGTTGCACTCCCTCAGTACTGACCCATTGACACTGCAGCACTCCCTCAGTACTGACCATCTCACAGTGCAGCACTCCTCAGTACTGACCATCTCACAGTGCAGCGCTCCCTCAGTACTGACCCACTGACAGTGCAGCACTCCCTCAGTACTGACCCTCTGACAGTGCAGTACTCCCTCAGTACTGACCCTCTGACAGTGCAGTACTCCCTCGGTACTGACCCATTGACAGTGCAGCTCTCCCTCAGTACTGACCCTCTGACAGTGCAGGTACTCCTCGGTACTGACCCATTGACAGTGCAGCTCTCCCTCAGTACTGACCCTCTGACAGTGCAGTACTCCCTCGGTACTGACCCATTGACAGTGCCAGCTCTCCCTCAGTACTTGACCCTCTGACAGTGCAGTACTCCCTCAGTACTGACCCTCTGACAGTGTAGCACTCCCTCAGTACTGGCCCTCTGACAGTGGCAGCGTTCCTTCTGTGCAAAGGTGGGTATTAACAGGCAGTTTTGAATATGGCAGGGGGATTCCAATGCTTTTACCTTTGGACTTAGAGCCGGAGACAGCACCCACTGACTTTGAGCAGGAAGCAGGATTTCGGGATGGGGGTATATGGGTCAGATTAACATACTCGGAAGAGACTGTTGTCTCAGTTACCGTAACCTCCAGCACCAGGACAGCTGTGTTGACCATCAGGTCCACCCCACCTGGGGGATCCATGGTCACCGTGTAGGTCCCCTCATCAGCTTGACGTGTCGATCTGATCGTGCAGCGAGTTGTTGGGTTGTAGACTGACTCTGCCCGTATACACCGTGCCTGGCTTTAATGGTTAGAGTTCTCCATTAAGCAACGTCGGATGTTGCCATCCCACTTGGTCCTGCACACCACCGATACAGCTCGGAGCCATTGGCCACGGACAGGGTGGTGTTCCAGCCCCACTCCAGTCTTGACGGGGTTTTCCTGCCACTGTGATGGTCACTTTTTCCGCTCCGTAACATGGACAAAAATAGGGAACTGTGGAGAGAGAGAGAAAGGGAGAAAGAAGGGGGAGAGAGTTAAAGAGAGGGAGACAGTTGAGAAAGAGGGAGTGCGGGGTGTAGAGAGAGTGTGAGAGAGGCAGGGGGAACAGAGAGAGAGAGAGGGAGAGAGAGATGAGAGGGTGAGGGAGAGAGGGGGACAGAAAGAGAAGGCAGAATGGGGAAACAGAGATAGAGCGGTGAGAGAGAGAGAGAGCGGGTCAGAGGGGGAGAGGGGGAGAGAGGGGAAGACAGGTGGGAGAGAGAGGTGGAAGAGAGAGATGTGAGAAACAGGAGGACAGAGGTAGGGATAGAGGGTGAAGTGAGGGGGAGATAGGGATGAGAGATGGTGAGAGAGGAGTGGGACAAAGAAAGAGGGGAGAGAGAGGAGTGAGGGTGGTGGACAGTAAGGGGGAGAGAGAGGGGAACAGAGAGAGTGGGGGGGGACAGAGAGAGGGCGAGAGGAAAGGGAGTAAAAGAGGTTGAGAGATGGTGGGAAGGAGCGGGATAGGGAAGGAAGGAGAGAGAGGAGCAAAAGGGTCAGAGGTTAGAGAAGAGTGGGAGAGAGAGTTAGCGAGAGAGGGGGAGTGACAGAGAGAGAGAGAGGGGAGTGAGAGCGGGAGTTAGAGGAGAAAAGAAAGATCAGTAGAGAATGGGGAGAGAGTGAGCGAAGCTGGGGGCGGGGACAGCCAGAGAGGTGGAGATAGAGAGAGAACGAGGGAGGAAGAGAGGGGGTGAAGGGGAAGAAAGATGAGAGAAAGAGCCAGAGAAGCAGACAAAGAGAGGTGGAGAGAGAGAGGGAGAGTGAGAGAGGGAGATAGAAATTACATTGATCAAATTAAATTAAATAGGAATTCACAAACATTAAATTAATTTGCTGCAAATGCACAGGACGAGGCCATTCGAGACATAATAATAATAATCATTTATTGTCACACGTCGGCTTCAATGAAGTTACTGTGAAAAGCCCCTAGTCGCCACATTCCGGCGCTTGTCTTGGGAGGCTGGTACGGGAATTGAACCTGCGCTGCTGGCCTTGTTCTGCATTACAAGTTTAGCCCACTGTGCTAACAGCCCCATCATGACCATGTGCTAGCTCTTGGCACAAAGTATTTAATTAATTCCACTCTCCCCCCACTCCGCTCTTTCTCCCCATAGATTCGGCAAACTTTTCCCTTTCAAATATTTGTCTAATTCCTCCTTTTTGAAAGTTCCTATTGAATCTGCTTCCATTGCACATTCAGATCTTCCACCTTCCAGATCACAACAACTCGCCGTGTAGAAAAATAAGGGCCAGATTCTCCATCCTGCCACACCCCATTTTCTGGTGCGCCACGCCACCCCACAGCAGTGGGATCCTCCATCCCGGCAGTCAGCCAATGGGGTTTCCCAATTATGGTCATCCCCACGCCATCGGTAAATCCCAAACTCGGCATGAGTGCGCTGCCGGTGAAACGGACAATCCACTGGTGGAGCTTTGACAAGGGTCATGTGGACTGGAAACATGATCCCTTTTCTCTCCCTACAGATGCTGCCAGACCACCTGAGATTTTCCAGCATTTTCCCTTTACTCAGCAATAACATGCTCACAGACGCTCAGTTTGGGGTCCGCCAGGGTTACTCAGTTCCTGATCTCATTACCTCACGGTAGCATGGTGGTTAGCATCAATGCTTCACAGCTCCAGGGTCCCAGGTTCGATTCCCGGCTGGGTCACTGTCTGTGTGGAGTCTGCACGTCCTCCCCGTGTGTGCGTGGGTTTCCTCGGGTGCTGCCGGTTTCCTCCCACCGTCCATAGATGTTGCGTGTAGGTGGATTGGCCATGCTAAATTGCCCGTAGTGTAAGGTTAATGGGGGGATTGTTGGGTTACGTGGGTTTAAGTAGGGTGATCATTGCTCGGCACAACATCGAGGGCCGAAGGGCCTGTTCTGTGCTGTACTGTTCTATTACAGCCTTGGTTCAAACAGGGACAAAGGAGCTAAATGCCAGAGGTGAGGTGAGAGTGACTGCCCTTGACACCAAGGCAGCATTTGACCGAGTATGGCATCAAGGAGCCCTAGCAAAACCGGAGTCAATGGGAATCAGGGGGGAAACTCTCTGCTGGTTGGAATCATACCTTGGACAAAGGAAGATGATTGTGGCGGTTGAAGGTCAATTATCTTAGCTCCAGGACATCACTGGCCAGAGAAAACAGTAATGGAGTAGACGGGGCATCCTTGCCTCGTCCCTCGGTGCAGTTTTAAAATACCCGGACCTCAGCCGGTTCGTACGCACACTCGCTACTGGTGCCTGATAGAGCACCGCACCCAGTCAATGAAGCCCTAATCACACCAAATATTCCCAGCGCCTCCCAGAGGTAATTCCCACTCCACCCGATTCAAAAGCCTTCTCCGCATCCATTGCTACCACCACCTCACCTCCTTCTGAGGGCATCATAATAACATTTAGAAGCCTCTCCGAACATTGGCACTTGAGTTGCCTGCCCTTAACAAATCCCGTCTGGTTCTTCCCCTGTCACCCCCAGGACACAGTCCTCTATCCTTGTGGCCAGTATCTTAGCCAGCAGTTTGGCATCCACACTTAGTGGAGAAATTGGCCTGTATGACCCACATTGCTCCGGATCCTTCTCCCGTTTCAGGATCAATGAAATCGAGGCCTGCGACATTGTTGGGGGAGGACTCCTTTCTCTCTTGCTTCATTCAATGTCCTCACCAGCAGTGGGCTCAATATCTCTGAAAACTTCTTATGGAATGCCACCGGATAGCTGTCACGCCCCAGGGCCTTGCCCAACTGCACACCCTCCAGCCCCTCGATTATTTCCTCAATCTCAATTGGGGCACCCAGCCCTTCCAACAGATCAACTACTCTCGGTAACCTCAACTGATCCAAAAACTGCCTTATCCCCTCCACCCCAACCGGGGGTTCCGACTCATATATTTTACTGTAAAAGTCCTTAAACATCTCATTCACCCCCACTGGGTCCAGGACTGTATTCCCGCCTCTATTCTTTACTTTCCCTATCTCCCTGGCCGCCTCTCTTTTCCTGAGCTGGTGCGCTAACATTCTGCTTGCCTTTTACCCGTACTCTTAAATCGCCCCCTTGCCTTCCTCAACTGTTCCACCGCTTTCCCTGTAGTCAACAGCCCAAACTCCGCCTGTAACCTCCGTCACTCCCTCAGTAGCCTCGCGTCCTGGGCCTCCGAGTATCTCCTGTCCATCTGGAGTGTCTTCTCCACTAACCTATCCCTCTCAGCCCATTGCACCTTTTCTCTGTGGGCCCGTATCGAGATTAATTCCCCTCCGACCACTGCCTTCATAGCTTCCCAAACCGTTTCTGTAGACACCTCCCCCGTATCATTTGTTTCCAGGTAGAACATAGAACAGTAAGCACACAGAACAGGCCCTTCGGCCCTCGATGTTGTGCTGAGCAATGATCACCCTACTTAAACCCACGTAACCCGTATACCCGTAACCCAACAATCCCCCCATTAACCTTACACTACGGGCAATTTAGCATGGCCAATCCACCTAACCCGCACATCTTTGGACTGTGGGAGGAAACCGGAGCACCCGGAGGAAACCCACGCACACACGGGGAGGACGTGCAGACTCCACACAGACAGTGACCCAGCCAGGAATCGAACCTGGGACCCTGGAGCTGTGAAGCATTGATGCTAACCACCATGCTACCGTGAGGCCCCAGGTAGTTCTGGATGGACTTGTTAACCTGCCACAGATCGCTTTGTCCGCTAACAACCCCTCATCCAGTCTCCACAGGGGCGTTGCCCTCTCTCACACTAACCCGTAGATCCACCCAATGCGGGGCATGATGCGACACTGTAATTGCCGAGTACTCAATATCCACCACCCCCAGTATTAGTGTCCTGCTCAGAAAAAAAGTCGATGCGAGAGTATGACCTCATGGACATGTGGAAAAAAGAAACTCCTTCGCCCTTGGACGTGCAAACCTCCATGGGTCTACTCCCCCCATCTGTTCCATAAAACCCTTCAATTCCTTTGCTGCAGCCGGCCTCCTCCCTGTCCTGGATTTTGTCCGGTCCAATTCCGATCAATGACTGTGTTAAAATCTCCTCCCATAATCAGGTTATGTGACTCGAAGTCTGGGATCTTACCTAACACCAGCCTCATAAATTCCACGTCGTCCCAATTCATAGCATATATGTTCACGAGTACCACCCACACCCCCTCCAGTTTCCCACTCACCATTGTGTACCTACCCCACTTGTCTGACACGATTCTCCCTGTCTCGAATGCCCCTTGTTTATTAATCAAGATCGCTAGCCCCCTGGTCTTTGAGTACAGCTCTTAGTGGAATACTTGGCCAACCCACCCCTTTCTCAATCTTGTCTGGTCTATAACCTTTAGGTGCGTCTCTTGTAGCATTGCCACGTCCGCCTTCAGCCCCTTGAAATGCAAAAACACGCAAGTCCTCTTGACCGGCCCATTCAACCCTCTACGTTCCATATAATCAGCCTGGTCGGGGAGCTCTCCCTCCCCCCGCCGACTAGCCATCACCCTTTTTAGGCCAGCCTCTAGCTCGCGCCCTCCACCTCCTTGAGCCCCCCCCTCGGGCATTCGCCTTCCCGACCGCCATTTGTCCCCTAGTAACAGTTCCTCCCCTGTCAGCAAAGCAGCTTCCCCCCTCCTCTCCTCTCCCTAGCAACAGCACTAGAAACCCAACCCACCAAGTCAAGCTCCAGCTTAACACCTGCTCTCCCCCCAGTGCTTCCGTGAGTCAGCTGACCCGTGCTGACTTGATAGCACCCGCCCATGGCACCAAGCAGCCTGTCTCCCCATTGTTCTCTCCCCCCACTTGGACAAACATATTAAAAGCATCATGTTCCCCAGTAACAAACATTAAAAAAAACAGTGAAGAAACAGCCACTTTAGAAAACAAAGCCCACCTAAAAACAGAACCAACTCTAAAGACCCCCCACCTCTAACCAGCTCCCTGCAAGATAAAGCTAACTTTAGCCATCAAAACAGCCTCTTATGGCACATAATACTTATACTTATACAGCCCAGCACAACAAATTGCCGCCACAGTACTCTCCAAGGCGTCAGTGACTTTTAGTTCACCTCCAGCCTTTTTTCTTCAATAAAAGTCCAAACTTCGTCTGGTGTTTCGAAGCAGAAGTCCCGTTCCTCATGTGTGACCCACAGACGGGCTGGGTACAACATCCCGCACTTCACCCCTTTTTAAAGAGGACCGTTTTTGCCCGATTAAACCCAGCTTGCCTCTTGGCCAAATCCGCGCCCAGGTCCTGATAAACGCGCAGCTCACAATTCTCCCACTTGCTGCTCCGTTCCTTCTTCGCCCACCGCAAAACATGTTCCTTGTCCAGGACACACACTAACCCGGGCTCTTAACCCTAACTGCACCAAATACACACAATACAATATATCAGAAATTCCGACATTCATCACACAGTGTACGTAGGTCGCAGATCCCAGCGACTGGAGGATTACATCAAACAGCATGCCTTTTCCGCTGTTAACACTGCACAAGTGCAGACAGTAGCAAACCAGCCCATGTTTGCAGAACTCAAAACAGTATCCAACTTAGATGAGATTCCGTGAACGACAAAAATTCCTCAATAAGCTTCAGTGTGCGAAAGATTAGGCTGACAATCGTTTTAAGATCATCCATTGAGCCTACAGTGTGGTGCTTTTGCATGTACTGGAATCTACATATATTAATACACAGAACCTTGTGCTTTAGACAGAAACGGCACATGGCGCCTGTTTCCGCTGATCAAAGTAAGTGATAGCCATTCATTGGTTCATTCCTTAGGGGCAATGCCTCGACCATTCAGAGTCAAGCTGCCCAGTTGAAATTTCAGTCGTTTCACTGCCAGTCGCTGCCAACTGGTGCATCCTCCATTGGCAATGCCGCTAGCAATCAGCGATCACTAGCCAACCAATCAGCATTCGCTTCTCATGGAGTCGAAAGTTGTTGATTTCGCCTGACAACGGTATTTTAAAAAAAATTTAGAGTACCCAATTATTTTTTCTTTTTCTCCAATTAAGGGGCAATTTAGCGTGTCAATCCACCTAACCTGCACATTTTTGGGTTGTGGGGGTGAAACCCACACAGGCATGGGGAGAATGTGCAAACTCCACACGGACAGTGACCCAGGGCCGGGATTCGAACCTGGGTCCTCAGCGCCGCAATCCCAGTGCTATGCATTATGCCACATGTCAGTCAAGACAACGGTAGTCTTGTGGAAGGTCTTGATGAATACAAGATGAAAGGCTTTGACAAAAAATGTGTAATGTTGAATAAGGTCAGTCAAACATGACCTTCCCTTTTTTTTTTGCAATTCGCGATGGCTAATCTTTAATATCTTTTCAGGGTGAGAGCATAAAGACAGGCCTGGGGCAAATGGGTCTAATGGCCTGTTTCTGTGTTTTAGACGCAATGTAATAAGAGATACACATTACCTATTAAGAAGAAGAGGCAAGGCAGATAGTCCCTGGTCACTTTCCCCATGAATGAAGTGAGTTGTCGTCTGTTTTTTGTAGTGCTCTGTCCAGCTGCCTTTGATCTGTGGAATAAAATCAGACAAGCCACTTAACATGCAGAAAGGGACAGTGAATTGATTGCATGCACAAACACACCCATTCACAGCAGCAATGCAGGAGCAGGAGGGGAGCATTCAGCCCTCTCAAACCAGTTCTGCCCCTTTAATGATATCTTAGCCACCCTGGCTCCCTCACCCTAACCTCCTTGCTCAACTAAAACCTGTCAATCTCATTTTAACCTTTTCTATAAAGAATTGCACACAACAGGACCCAGTACTGCCCAAAGTGAAACCATGATCTTAATGGGTGGCACAATGGGAAATCTGGCCAATTAAGACCGTACCTGACTTGTAAGGATGAACTCAGATGGAGTCACACTTTGGCGTTCCCAAAGTTCAATAAAAGTTATGAGTCAGTGGTGTTAAGGGTAAGATCCTGGCATGGATAAAGGATTGGCTGACTGGCGGCAGGCAGAGAGTGGGGATAAAGGGGTCTCTTTCAGGTGGCAAGTGGTGTGCCTCAGGGGTCGGTACTGGGACCACAACTTTTCACAATATACATTAATGATCTGGAGGAAGGAACTGAAGGCACTGTTGCTAAGTTTGCCGATGATACAAAGATCTGTATAGGGCAGGTAGTATTGAGGAAGCAAGGGGGCTGCAGAAGGATTTGGACAAGCTAGGAGAGTGGGCAATGAAGTGGCAAATGAAATGCAATGTGGAAAAGTGTGAGGTTATGCACTTTGGAAGGAGGAATTTAGGCGTAGACTATTTTCTAAATGGGGATATGCTTAGGGAATTAGAAGCACAAAGGGACTTGGGAGTCCTTGTTCATGATTCTCTTAAGGTTAATGTGTAAGTTCAGTTGGCAGTTGAGAAGGCAAATGCAATGTTAGCATTCATGTCAACAGGGCTAGAATACAAGACCAGGGGTGTATTTCTGAGTCTGTATAAGGCTTTGGTCAGACCCCATTTGACGTACTGCGAGCAGTTTTTGGCCCCGTATCTAAGGAAGGATGTGCTGGCCTTGGAAAGGGTCCAGAGGACGTTCACAAGAATGGTTAGGGTTAGGATTGGTTAAGTGGAGGTTGGAATGAAGAGCTTGTCGTATGAGGAACAGTTGAGGACTCTGGGTCTGTACTCGTTGGAGTTTAGAAGGATGAGGGAGGATCTTATTGAAACTAACAGGATACTGCGAGGCCTGGATAGAGTGGATGTGGAGAGGATATTTCCAGTTCTTGGAAAAACTAGAACCAGAGGACACCATCTCTATTTCAGCATTTTGTTGGAATGAATGGTGTTCACTGTACCAGAACTGCCCCCCATCACCTTGCCTCAAACAGATTAGTGGAGAGATCTGTACAAACATTCAAGGCAGCTATGCAGACACAGCATCTTAGATTGGCCAACGTTCTTTGGTCCTTTAATACTTACCTACCTTGCTGCCACGGGCTTCACTTCAGCAGAACTACTGATGGATTTAGGATCACAGTTTTAGGATCCTTTTGGACTTGGTCTTCCCAAATTTGACTGGGAGGATGGAGGCACTGTAGGTCTCCCAGAGGAAACAACACACTTCATGAATAGGGGACAGAACTTTCCAAGTAAGTGACCTGGTCCTAGTCAGAAGCTTTGCCTCATGAATTCCGATGACGAGGATGTGCTGAGCAGTCGCAGATCTCATGGCTCTCCTCCGAAGGACAAGATAATAGGCACTTTTAGCCAAATGTTTTTATTTATTTTTGAATTAGCCCATAAAAACCAGACTAAAACATCGCCTCACCCTCGATAATACTACAAGTAACAAAAGTGCCAGGAAGCAGCAATTCAAGAGGCCGCAGAGGAGACAACAGAAACTGCGGCAAGGGACAGGAGCACCCAGCGAGTGGATTAACGGACCCACGAGGCGACAACTGATCGACTCCATACTGGAGACAGACAGATTGTGCTCTAAGGCCCTGACCGTAGAGCTTCTGGCGGAGAGGTTAAAGCTAAGAATGGACTTCAACCTGCTATCCGCCAAGAAAGCAGTGCACCAACTCTGCCAGACATGGGGACCTTCTACGAACATGGAGACAAGGCTGGCCGCCTGCTGGCTCACCAGCTGAGTAAGCAGGCAGCCACGAGAAAGATAGCACCGGTGGAGGATAGCAGAGGCAGACGGGTAACCGACCGAGAAAAGGTCAATGAAGCGTTCAAGGTCTTTTTCTGGGGGCGTACACCTCTGAGCCCCCGCCGGGGATTCGGGGATTAAATAGTTCCTCGATGGATTGGACATGCCAGTCGTGGGGGATAATAGGTGAGGGGAGCTGGAAGCGCGACAAGGACTGGGAGAGATCATGGACAATTTAGCTCCATGCAGGCGGGGAAGGTGCTGGAACCAGACGGGTTCGCAACGGTTTCCGACAAACATTTTGCGACAGCACTGGCCCCACATCTGCGGGAGATGTTCGCAGACTCGCTAGCAAGGGTCACCTTGCCTCCAATGGCAACACAAACCACCATATCGCTGATACCGAAGAAAGACAGAGTCGAATGGAAGTACCTCATTAAGGCACTGGAGTGGTTTAGACTGAGGGCAGCATTCACCGCATGGGTGAAACTCCTCTACAACGTACCCAAGGCAAGCATGCGGACCATTACCAGCTCTGAATAGTTCCAACTGCACAAAGGAACGCTGTTCCCACTCCTATTCGCCCTAGCAATTGAGCCATTGGAGATCGCCCTTAGAGCGATGAGATGCTGGAAGGGAATCCAAAAAGGAGACAGAAAGCACAGAGTCTCACTCTATGCGGATGACCTACTCCCCTACATCTCGGATCCGCAAAGTGGCATGGAAGGGATCATGAAGTTCCTGAGCAAGCTTGGAGCCTTCTCGGGCTACAAGCTCAACCTGAGCAAGAGTGAAGTCTTCCCATTGAAGCCAAAATGGGATGGGAGGCGGGGGGAGCCAGAGCTGGCAGGACTACTATTCAAACAAGCCCAAATCAAATTCCATAACCTGGGGATCCAGATTGCCCATGATGGACACGGATCCACAAGTGGAACCTGGTCAGTCTGGCGGAGGAAGACAAAAAGGACCCACAGATATGGGATGCATTCCCGCTCTCCCTGGCAGGGAGGGTGCTGACGATCATGATGAACATGCTGCCGAGGTTCCTCTTCCTTTTCAGGTCTATAACCCTAGGCCTTTAACTCGGTCGACAACTATGTTGTTTATGTGGCGTGGGGTGGGGGGGAAGCGAAGAACCTAAGGATCCCCAAAAAGGCCCTATAAAGAAAAAGCACATGAGGAGGGGAGTGGGGGGGGGGGAGCAAACCTATACTACTACCACTAGGCTGCCTCTGCAGAAAGAGTGAGGGGATGAGTAAGAGAACCAAAAACGGTATTGGTAAAGTTGGAGGCGAGCTCCTGTACCAGGACGACATAGGTTTGCGCCAGCCATGCTAGACGCCACCTTTAGGAGGTGGAGACAGGACGGTGGAACACAGACCGTTAGGTACTTCTGCACAGAGGACAGGTGAACGACCTTAGAGGAACTGACATAGAGATTACAACTACCCAACGGGAACATACAGCGACACCTACAAGTAAAGAACTTCCTCTGCAAGCAGACAACATACCCACGCACCTCGAAACACACAATGCTAGAGGAACTAATGGACATGGGCAACCTAGGAGGGGGGAACTATGGGGACCTGTACGGACGACTATTAAAAAGGGCACGTTCCCCACTGGATGAAATACGGGAAATGTGGGAGGAAGAACGAGGAATAGAAATAGGGTGGAGACTCCGGAGCAAAGCACTGAACAGGGCAAACTCCACCTACACTTACGCAAGGCTAAGCCTCATGCAATTGAAAGTGGTGCACAGAGCGCACCTAACCAGAACCCGAATGAGCAGGTTCTTCCCGGAGGTGGAGGACAAGTGTGAACGGTGCCAGGGAGGCCCGGCCAACCACACCCACTTGTTCTGGACATGACCCAGACTGGTTAGGTTCTGGACAGCCTTCTTTGAAACAATGCCCAAGGTTGTGGGGGTGAAGGTGGATCCAAGCCCGAAAGTGGCAGTCTTTGGTATATCGGACAAGAGGCATTTATGGGGAGGGGGGCTGCTGCCCTTGCCTTTGCTTCCCTAATCGCACATCGGAGAATCCTGCTCAGCTGGTGACCGGCAGCACCAGTCAAAGCTGCAGACTGGCTGGCAGACCTGTCTGAATTTCTCCACCTGGAGAAAATCAATTTCACTATCCCAGGGCCACCAACTTGTTCCAGGACCTGCTTGAAACTAACAGCCAATAGAGCAAGGTGAGGGGGGGACCACACAGGAGCCAGCAAGGTACCAGGGAACAGGTGGAGAGGGGAGTTTAGGGGGGGGGGGGCGGGGGGAGACCCAGGGAGAGAGGAGGGAGGGGTTGGGAATGGCAGGAATGGACAACAGGGGGCCAAGAGCAAGGCCACAAAGTACAAGGCCTCAAAGAAACACCTAAAGTATGGAGGTGGGGTGGGGGGAGGGGAGAGGGGGGCAAATGACAGGGGGGGGGGGGGAGAGAAGAGCTATACATATGTAAATAGATGACAATCATCTTTTGTAAAATATGTATTCCAATAAAATATCTTTTAAAAATAATAACAAAAAGGGGGACAGGTTGGGCAAGGGGGCAGGGTTACGGGGAGGGGGGGGGGCAATTCCAATGTTGAGCTCTTGTAAATTATTTTTTAAAAATAAATTTAGAGTACACAATTCAAGGGACCTTAGTGCTGTGAGGCAGCAGTGTTAACCACTGTGCCACCCTGCTGCCCTTAGCTCTTGTAACTTATATCTGATTCACATACCTTTGTTTATTGTGCAGTGTATAAAATGAAAAACTTCAAGAAAACCATTTTCAAAAACAAAAACAAACTTTGCCTCAGGCCCACTGTGGCTAACAGGCAGAGCGTGTCCAAGTCAGGCCAGTTTCATATGTGGTGGATTTGAATGGCAGGACAGGATAGAAGCATGTTGACCAGGTGAGAAGCAGGGTGAGGGGGACCACAAACTCAACCTTGGAACAGTTGGAGTCGGTGGTCAGCCCCAGGGCTCCTGTGGTGGAGCCGGAACAAAGGGGAACCAGGAGTCTCAAGGAGGCCAGGGCAAACTACACTGATCCAGGAACAAACAAATTGCACTAATTCAGGAACTAACTACAGAAGGGAATAACCCCACAGGGCTTGGTGGACTGTCAGGAGCATTCTAGTGAGCGCATTGCCATCGTCACCTCCGAGGTGGAGGAGCCAGTTGGAGGATTCAGACGATCCTCAAGACCCATGAAATCTCCTGGTGGACTAACACTCTGGTGGACTGTTTGGATCCTCTTCCCTTTTTGTTCCTCAGACTTATACTGCACACAATCATTCTATTCAGTTTGTTGTACACACCATAATTGAGAAATTTAAAGAGGGAGAAATCCATCGATACAAATCCCTACAGTGCAGAAGGAGAACATTTGGCCTATCGAGTTTGCACCGACCCTCCGAAAGAGCATCCTACCATGGCCCACTCCCCTTCCCTATCCCGGTAACCCCACCAAACCTTTACATCTTTGGACCCTAAGGGGCAATTTATCATGGCCAATCCGCCTAACCCGCACACCTTTGGACTGTGGGAGGAAACAGGAGCACCCGGAGGAAACCCACACAGACACGGGGAGAACGTGCAAGCTCCACATCAACAGATGTGGTACCGGGGCCCTTTGGGGGGGGCGCACCCTCTCGATCCATGTGACTGGCTCAGCGCCTATCATGTGGGAGTGCGTGGACCCCAATCAAGAGGGAGGGTGGGGGCTGGATTCTGGTCATAGTGAACCTAGGACCCTGAGGGATAACACCTATATTTAGAGACTATGTGCCTGCACACAAGTTACCCTTGTGAGTTGACAATAAACCTTCTTTCTTCATTACTGACGTATCCCTGGTATTGCCTCAAGTTACCACATTAGTTCAGATACCAATCACACTGCTGCAACCACAATCTACTAAATCACCATTTCACCATCCGAACACCTACATGTCGGTTGTTACAAGGTTGTTACATCATCACACAGTAAGGGGGAGGGGGAATTATCTCTCCCCACCACCCAGCCCACTCAAAATAAAACCTCTCAATTCTGAGAGAATTGGTGGGGGGGTGGCGGCCAATGGAAAATGTCCTATCCTGGGACTGGTAGGTATTTGTCGGGGACGGCGATTATGGGCTATGGGATTGATGCCGGAATTTTCTAACCCCTCCCGCTGATCTTCCAGCACAATTGAAGTTGCAGGCCTTTTGAAGGGCTCACCTCATCTTTTGGCTCCGTCCGCCACCCTTGTCCCACCCTGCCCTGGCCTCCTGCCCCACTCGCCCAGCCACTCTTGACCAAAAGGCGTTAAGATAAGAGATCAACCCAAAACTTCGCTGTATTGGCGCCACAGGCCGAGGGGCTGAATGGCCAACTCCTGTCAACAGATTGCCAGTGATCCACACCTCATAGATTCATAGACTTGGGGGTTCAGGTGCATAGATCCTTAAAATGCCACAAACAAGTGCAGAAAATAATCAAAAAGGCTAATGCAATGCTAGCCTTTACATCTAGAGGATTGGAGTATAAAGGAACAGGGGTTAAGCTGCAGCTGTACAAAACCCTGGTTCGACCCCACTTGAAGTCACTGTGAGCAGTTCTGGGCACCACAACCTAGGAAGGGTATTTTGGCCTTGGAGGGATGGCAAAGTAGGTTTCCAAAAATGATACCTGGATTACAGGGGCTAAGATAAGAGGAGAGATTACACAAATTAGGCATGTTTTCATTAGAATTTAGAAGGTTAAGGGGTGATTTGATCAAATATTCAAGATATTAACAGGGAAAGACAGGATAGGTAAAGAAAAACTATTTCTACTGGTTGGAGATTTTAAAATTAGGGGGCATTGTCTAAATATTAGAGCCAGATCGTACAGGAGAAATGTCAGGAAGAATCTCGTCATTCAAAGGGTGATTGAGGTTTGGAACGCTCTCCCACAAACAGAAGTTGAAGCTGGAACATTTGTTCATTTTAAATCTGAGATAGATAGATTTTTGTTAAGCAAAGATATATTAAGGGATATAGACCAAAGTTCATGACGTTTGCCCACAAATCAGCCATCATCTCATTAAATGGCAGGACAGGCTCGAGGGGCTGAACGGCCTACTCCTGTTCCCCGTGTTCCACCACGGGAGGCCATTTGGCCCATCGTGTCCACACCGATCTGACTACACTCAGCTCATTTTCCAGCGCTTGGCCCCGTAGTCCTCGAGGTCACAGCAGCGCAAGTGAATATCTAAATACTTTTTAATTGTTGGGAGAGTTTGTGATTCAGCCACTCTTGCAGGCAATGAGTTCCATTCTCCTGCCACCGTCTGGGTGAAAACGTTTCTCCTCAACCCCTCTCTTAGCCTTCCATCCCTTCTCTTATGCCCTGGATTTTGACCCCTCTACTGATGGTAAAAGTGCCTTCCTATCCACCCTCTGCATACCTCTCACAATCGTATCACCTCTATCAGGTCCCCTCTGAACCTTCGCTGTTCCAAGGAAAATAGCCCCAGGCTATCCAAACTTTCCTCATAGCTCGCAAGAATTAATTTGAAAATGGAATTCTTTTCCCCGAGGGGAATTCTTCGTAAATCTCTCCGCAGCATTTAAAACCATTCAGAGACTTTAACACCATTTCAAACCATTTGGAATGGCACAGCAATTAGCACTGCTGCCTCACAGCGCCAGGGACCCAGGTTTGGTTCCGGCCTCAGCTAACTATCTATGCAGACGATGTGGAGATGCCGGAATTGGACTGGGGTGAGCACAGTGTCTATGTGGAGTCTGTACGTTCTCCCTATGTCTGGGTGGGTTTCCTCCAGGTAATCTGGTTTCCTCCCACAGACCAAAGATGTTAGGTGTATTAGCCATGTTAAAATTGCCCCTTAGTGTCCAAAAGGTTTGATGGGGATGGGGGGGGGGGGGGGGGGGGGGGGGGGAAGAGGGCCTGGATAGGTTGCCCTTTTGGAGGGTCGGTACAGGCCCGATGGGCCAAATGGCCTCCTTCTGCACTGTAGGGATACTGCGCTGACTTACCAGCCCTCTGGGTTGGACCCTACCTCTCTGTCCCACTCCCTCACCACTATCTGCCTGTCTCGATGTACTTTGCTGAGGTGACCCAGATGTCTCCCTATTCCCAACAGACACACCCCTCGTTAAATATGCATCTCGCCTCATTGCCAAATTATTTAGTCCATCGATTAAGATCATTGGACCAGATGTGACGTGAAAGATTATTTTTTTTGTTTTAAACACAGCTTTCGTGATCTGCGAGGCTCTGCCTGAAAGAAGCAGGTTCAATAGGAACAGGATAAATACTCAAAGAGGGTAAATGTTCAGCGCTGTGCAGAGGGAAGAGAGCGGTGTGGGTGGGGTGATTGGATCCATCTTTGGAAGAGCTGGCATGGGGACGCGATGGGCTGAATCCCCTCTCAGACGTGCGAGTGGCTGAAACGCACAGGACCCGTCATGCTGCCGCTGTGATATTTACCTGGTTAACACTCGAGGTGTATCTGGGTGAAACTCCCTCTCGCCCTTTCCTGTCTGTGGGTGGCGTAGCTGACAGGATCTCCTCTTGTTCTGCGTGGAGTTGTCTGGCTGGAGGCTGAGTGAGATCCAGACGGTTCCTCCGAGTCTCCTCACTTGTGTGGCCAGGCGACGAGCTGCAAACCCGAGGGAGCTGCAACGTGGGATTGACAGGAACGCTGATGAGCATCTGCCTGTTTGTGCATGTGTGTGTGTGTGTGTGTGTGTGGGGGAAAACAGGATAGTTTCATCCTTGCAGGAATGCAGAACACCTGCAGAACAGGTTTAGCAAGATACAGCGTCACATCCCACAATATATTCAAACTCAACATACCAACCCTCTGCATGAGACGGGGACGTCAGCAAGAGGAATGCAATGAATGGGAGCGGGGCAAGGCCATTCAGCCCCTCCAGCTGGCTACCCATTCAATATAATCATGACAGGCCTTCAACCTCTCTTCTGCCCTTCCACCCGCGATGATGTTAGTGCCCAACAATCTCAGTCTAAGCCTTGGCTAGCCCCACATCCTGAGGCAGTGAGGGGAAATGTTAGGGCTGTTCTCCTCTGAACAGTCGAGGAAGGTTAAGAAGAGACCCAGGATAAAAGCAAATTACTGCGGATGCTGGAATCTGAAACGAATGGGAAAATGCTGGAAAATCTCAGCAAGTCTGGCAGCATCTGGAGGGAGAGAAAGAGCTAATGTTTTGAGTTCAGATGACTCTTTGTCAACTCTTTGACAGCTTTGACAAAGGATCATCTGAACTCGAAATGTTAGCTCTTTTCTCTCCCTACAGATGCTGCCAGACTTGCTGAGATTTTCCAGCATTTTCCCTTTCATAAGAGACCCAATCGGGGTTGTTAGTGTGATTTTGGTAGAGCAGAGACAGGGTGGGCGATATGGGTGTGACCTGGCTGGGCAGCCGGCGAGGGGACTACACTGCCTCCTTTCGGTAACCATGATGTGGAGATGCCGGCGTTGGACTGGGGTGAGCACAGTAAGAAGTCTTACAACACCAGGTTAAAGTCCAACAGGTTTGTTTCAAACACGAGCTTTCGGAGCACTGCTCCTTCCTCAGCTGGATTCACCTTTTGATAAGGCCTGCCAATTTAAATGCCAATCAGACACTGAGTTAGACAGCGGCAGGACTTTCCACAACATCAAAAGACCCTGAATTGTTAGGGGTGGGGGAGAAGCCCCACCTAAGAAAGAGCTGCCAGTACCTCAGAGGCCAGCAGCTCTACCTTGCTCGGCAGCATCACCCGGAAGGCAGTGGCTGCTGCTGGTAATGCACCAATTTTGAGGCCCAGGTCCGTAAGCGATAAAGAGGGTCTTGGAGTGATAGGGCGGCTCTCTCATAGTTGTGCCCTCACTGTTCATGTAATTAGTTCTGGGCCTATCGTGTGGTAGCGCGCGAACCCCAAGCAATAAAGGAAAAAGGAGGAGCTGCTTGAGCGGGTTTCTGGTCAGAGTGAACCTGGGAGCCAGAGTATTAGAGGCTCTGTGCCTGTACATAAGATCCCCTTGTTAGTTCTGAATAAACACTTGTTCTTCAATACTACCATCTACCTCGAGTTTCTTCCAGCCACTACATTGGCAACGAGTATAAATCAGATCAATCACAAGCCACAGTGATCGAACCCAAGAGGTAAGAGGAAAAGAGTCAAAAACGAACACAGCGTTGAATCCCAGAAAACAGTGAGTGAAAAATGCCCATGATTGGGAAGTTAGACCAGTGTTTTTCAAACATTTTTGCCTAGACCCATTTTAACTAACAGGCCATCCTTCACAACCCACACCGGCCAACCTTTGTGACCCACCATTTTTGCTCTCTTTCAATGTAACAGGTGAGCCTGCTTGGTCCTTACTATCTCACTTGCTTTGTCATTCAATGTTACATTTCTGCTCAGGACTTCAGCTGATGATATAAGTTATCGCTGCATCCATTGAAAAAAAATCAAGAGGCTTGTCCTCGAACTCGCCATGCAACTCGTCTTCACATATCTTTGAAATTTTGAGGGTTTTAATCTTTCATTTCCCAGTACTTCCCTGCAGATAGCATGCGTGGGCTTTGCATCCTGATTTGCATTCGGACAATTAATAACCCATATCCCAAGTAATCATCCTTACACTTCTTTGTTCCTGATTTCAGTGTCTTCTTAATAGGTTGTTCACTAGAGGCCCTTGGCTCACACCGGCATTCATAGAATATAGAACATAGAACGATACAGCGCAGTGCAGGCCCTTCGGCCCACGATGTTGCACCGACATGGGAAGTTAAAAACTAAAGGCCATCTGACCTACACTATGCCCTTATCATCCATATGCTTATCCAATAAACTTTTAAATGCCCTCAATGTTGGCGAGTTCACTACTGTTGCAGGTAGGGCATTCCACGGCCTCACCACTCTTTGCGTAAAAAACCTACCTCTGACCTCTGTCCTATATCTATTACCCCTCAATTTAAGGCTATGTCCCCTCGTGCTAGCCACCTCCATCCGCGGGAGAAGGCTCTCACTGTCCACCCTATCTAACCCTCTGATTATATTGTATGCCTCTATTAAGTCACCTCTTAACCTTCTTCTCTCTAACGAAAACAACCTCAAGTCCATCAGCCTTTCCTCATAAGATTTTCCCTCCATACCAGGCCACATCCTGGTAAATCTCCTCTGCACCCGTTCCAAAGCTTCCACGTCCTTCCTATAATGAGGCGACCAGAACTGTACGCAATACTCCAAATGCGGCCGTACCAGAGTTTTGTACAGCTGCAACATGACCTCATGGCTCCGGAACTCAATCCCTCTACCAATAAAGGCCAACACACCATAGGCCTTCTTCACAATCCTATCAACCTGGGTGGCAACTTTCAGGGATCTATGTACATGGACACCGAGATCCCTCTGCTCATCCACACTACCAAGAATTTTACCATTAGCCAAATAGTCCACATTCCTGTTATTCTTTCCAAAGTGAATCACCTCACACTTCTCTACATTAAACTCCATTTGCCAACTCTCAGCCCAGCTCTGCAGCTATCTATGTCCCTCTGTAACCTGCAACATCCTTCCACACGGTCTGGAACTCCACCGACTTTAGTGTCGTCTGCAAATTTACTCACCCAACCTTCTGTGCCCTCCTCTAGGTCATTTATAAAAATGACAAACAGCAACGGCCCCAAAACAGATCCTTGTGGTACGCCACTCGTAACTGAACTCCATTCTGAACATGTCTTCTTTCAACTAGCCAATTTCTGATCCACATCTCTAAATCACCCTCAATCCCCAGCCTCCGTATTTTCTGCAATAGCCGACCGTGGGGAACCTTATCAAACGCTTTACTGAAATCCATATACACCACATCAACTGCTCTACCCTCATCTACCTGTTCAGTCACCTTCTCAAATAACTCGATAAGGTTTGGGAGGCATGACCTACCCTTCACAAAACCATGCTGACTATCACAAATCATATTATTCCTATCTGGATGATTATAAATCGTATCTCTTATAATCCTCTCCAAGACTTTACCCACAACAGACGTGAGGCTCACCGGCCTATAGTTACTGGGGTTATCTCTACTCCCCTTCTTGAACAAAGGGACCACATTTGCTATCCTCCAGTCCTCTGGCACTATTCCTGTAGCCAATGATGACATAAAAATCAAAGCCAAAGGCTCAGCAATCTCTTCCCTGGCTTCCCAGAGAATCCTAGGATAAATCCCATCAGGCCCCAGGGACTTATCTATTTTCACCTTGTCCAGAATTGCCAACACTTCTTCCCTACACACCTCAATGCCATCTATTCTAATAGCCTGGGTCTCAGCATTCTCCTCCACAACATTATCTTTTTCCTGAGTGAATACTGACAAAAAGTATTCATTTAGTATCTCACTTATCTCCTCAGCCTCCACACACAACTTCCCACCACTGTCCTTGACTGGCCCTGCTCTTACCCTAGTCATTCTTTTATTCCTGACATACCTATAGAAAGCTTTTGGGTTTTCCCTGATCCTACCTGCCAAAGACTTCTCATGTCCCCTCCTTGCTCGCCTTAGCTCTCTCTTTAGATTCTTCCTCGCTTACTTGTAACTATCAAGCGCCCCAACTGAAACTTCACGCCTCATCTTCACATAGGCCTCCTTCTTCCTCTTAACAAGAGATTCCACTTCTTTGGTAAATCACGGTTCCCTCGCTCTACCCCTTCCTCCCTGCCTGACTGGTACATACTTATCAAGAACACGCAATAGCTGTTCCTTGAACAAGCTCCACATATCCAGTGTGCCCAACCCTTGCAGCCTATTTCTCCAACCTACACATCCAAAATCATGTCTAATGGCATCATAATTGCCCTTCCCCCAGCTATAACTCTTGCCCTGCGGGGTATACTTATCCCTTTCCATCACTAACATAAAGGTCACCGAATTGTGGTCACAGTCTCCAAAGTGCTCACCTACCTCCAGATCTAACACCTGGCCTGGTTCATTACCCAAAACCAAATCCAATGTGGCCTCGCCTCTTGTTGGCCTGTCAACATATTGTGTCATGAAACCCTCCTGCACACATTGTACAAAGGACGACCCATCTAATGTACTTGAACTATATCTTTTCCAGTCAATATTTGGAAAGTTAAAGTCTCCCATAACAACTACCCTGTTACTTTCGCTCTTTTCCAGAATCATCTACGCCATCCTTTCCTCTACATCCCTAGAACTATTAGGTGGCCTATAGAAAACTCCCAACAGGGTGACCTCTCCTTTCCTGTTTCTAACCTCAGCCCATACTACCTCGGAAGAAGAGTCCCCATCTAGCATCCTTTCCGCCACCGTAATACTGTCCTTGACTAGCAGCGCCACACCTCCCCCTCTTTTGCCCCCTTCTCTGAGCTTACTAAAACACTTAAACCCCGGAACCTGCAACAACCATTCCTGTCCCTGCTCTATCCATGTCTCTGAAATGGCCACAACATCGAAGTCCCAGGTACCAACCCATGCTGCCAGTCACTTGACAACAGCCCCTCCACAAACCACCTTCAAATTAGGCTGACCACACTGCACGTATGCAAATTTCCCCAGAACAGCTGATTAGTAGCTTTGCTCTGCTGCCCTCTGCTTGCCTTCACTCAAACTCCTCGGGTCTCCTTCGCAGATACACCTTCAAATTAGGCTGACCGCACTGCATGTATGCAAATTTCCCCAGAACAGCTGATCAGTAGCTCTGCTCTGCTGCCCTCTGCTGGATCAACTACAAAATGGAGGAATCTCTTTCACATCCAGAGCGCGTGATGTCAGTGTACGGGGCGCATGGCCGGCTCTCTGCCGCCACTCTAGGCAGGAAGACCATATCGATTGTTAAATAAAATCTGCTCCTGGGTGAGTGGCTGACATCAGGAGGAGGCAGTCTGCGTCGCTGGGCTCCGGGCCTGTGCATTCTGAAAGCCAGTCGTGGCCATCATTTTTAAAAGCTGGTTGCAGCCATTGGGCACTTTTTCCTGCGATTGGGAATGCCGCGTCTGATGTCCCTGCGATCCTCCTGACATCCTCCTAACGGGCAGCATGGTAGCATTGTGGTTAGCACAATTGCTTCACAGCTCCAGGGTCCCAGGTTCGATTCCCGGCTTGGGTCACTGTCTGTGTGGAGTCTGCACGTTCTCCCCGTGTGTGCGTGGGTTTCCTCCGGGTGCTCCGGTTTCCTCCCACAGTCCAAAGATGTGCAGGTTAGGTGGATTGGCCATGCTAAATTGCCCTTAGTGTCCAAAATTGCCCTTAGTGTTGGGTGCGGTTACTGGGTTATGGAGATAGGGTGGGGTTGTGGGCTTGGGTAGGGTGCTCTTTCCAAGAGCCGATGCAGACTTGATGGGCCGAATGGCCTCCTTCTGCACTGTAAATTCTTTGAAAACCCGCCTGTGACCCACTCGTGGGCCACGACCCTGAGTTTGAAAATGGCAGCATTGGACCCATTGGACCAGGGGGCTGAAGACTGGAGCTAATATACTGAGTGGCTCCATTACTTCTTCATGGCAAATGAAACAATGGGGGAGGATAAACAGAAAGTTATCCTGTTAACAGTTTGTGGGCCAAGAACCTACAATCTTATAAGAAATGTAATGTCCCTGGAGGCTCCTGAAACTAAATTATTGGACAGGTTGATGAGGTTGGTCAGGGAGCATTTCAATCCCACACCTCCGATCAAATGACAGCTATACAACTTCAACTCGGCTGCCTGGGACCCATGAGAAACAATGCCCGCGATTCTCCCAAAAGGGAACAAAATCCCATTGCGAGCGCGTTAAGCCATATGTTTCCTGGTGCTCGCAGTGCCAAGAAACACACGGCTATTCAATGCGACTTATGTTGTATAGGGGATCTGAATGGGGAACACATGGTTGAGGCGGCACATAGCCCTGTTTTGCACAGTGGGGGACTCCGCTCGCCGGACCTCCCCAGTGTAGCGTGAGATCGGGACACCATTTTTAAATGGCGTCCTGATCTTCCAAACCCCCCAAAGTGATCTCCAACCTCCCCTCCCCCCCCCCCCCCCCCCCCACCCCCCCAGTCCAAATGCACTATGGGAGGGTCCCTGTTGAGAGGGGCATGTCTGAGCTTCAAGGCCTGTGCGTGAGCGCGATGAATCAGTTGTGGAACGGTATGGCTGCAAGGCGTACAACCAGGTCAGCAGACACAGAGGTAGTTTAGCCATGAACCCAGGAACAGGATCGTAGTCAGTCGCCAGGAAAGAAATTGGGCTTCAGCCCAGATGTCAAGACGACTGTTATCAGAAAGGGGAGATCACCTCCCTGGAATGGTACTGCTGCAGAGAGTTTATTTGTTTTCGATGCAATAGGAAAGGCCATATCCAAGCACGTTGCCACGCCAACCGGAACACGCCAATTCAAAGAAAAACCATCAACCCACTGCATTAGTAAACAAAGGGGTGAAGAATTCAGATGAGGAATCTGAAACATACATATAAAACATGGTGGGAGTGAGCCCCAATTGAGAGAGTCCTCACAGTGAATGGAAGATGACTAAAAATGGAGGTTGACACAGGGGCATCAGCCACAGTTGTGGGTGAACAAACATTTAAATACCTTTGAGGGGGGGCGGGAGGAGAGCCTGAAAATTTTGGGAACATTAAAAAAACAATAGCTCCAGTGTCCAATCAGGAACAAGATGCCTAGTTACTGATGATCATTTTTTTTTTATAACTTTAGATTACCCAATTTATTTGTTCCAATTAAGGGGAAATTTAACGTGGCCAATCCACCTAACCTGCACATCTTTGGGTTGTGGGGGTGAAACCCACGCAGACGTTGGGAGAATGTGAAAACATCCACACTGAAATTGACCCAGGGCCGGGATCAAACCTGGGACCTCAGTGCCGTGAGGCAGCAATGCTAACCACTGCGTCACCGTGCTGCCCTACCGATGATCATTGTTGAGGAACATCGAGCAAACATGATGGGTGACAGATTGTTTGTGTCAAATCCAAGTTGAACTGGTTGGAAAGGTTTTAAATCCCAGACAGCGTCTTTCTGGAAGTCTTGAGCAGATGCAAGGACGTGTTCCAGAGCGAGTTGGGCCAAATCTAGGGAGCAAAAGCCAAGATTTATATCAACACAATCTCAACGTTCATCGTCACCTCTGAGGTGGAGGAGCCAGCTGGGGGAATAAGACAGTCCTCGAGACCCAGGAAATTAGACTAACCCTCTGATGGAACTCTCTTCCCTAGCACTAGGGAAAGTGCTTTGAGGAAGAGAGACTTACAGGGACATAATTACAAAGTGTGCGAATGACACAGAACCCAGGAATGCAAATGATGAAGAAGGTGGTCACAGGCTCCAGGATGAGATGATGAGGAGGATGGTAACAGACACCAGGAGGAGATGATGAGGATGGTGGTCACAGGCTCCATGAGGAGATGATGAGGAGGGTGGTGACAGACTCCAGGAGGAGATGATGAGGAGGGTGGTGACAGACTCCAGGAGGAGATGATGAGGAGGGTGGTAACAGACCCCAGGAGGAGATAATGAGGAGGATGGTAACAGACTCCAGGAGGAGATGATGAGGATGGTGGTAACAGACTCCAAGATGTGATGATGAGTAGGGTGGTAACAGACTCCAGGAGGAGATCATGAGGAGGATGGTAACAGGCTCCAGGAGGAGAGGATAAGGATGGTGGTAACAGACTCCAGGAAGAGATGATGAGGAGGGTGGTAACAGAGTCCAGGAGGAGATGATGAGGAGGGTGGTAACAGAGTCCAGGAGGAGATGATGAGGAGGGTGGTAACAGACTCCAGGAGGAGATGATGAGGAAGGTGGTAACAGACTCCAGGAGGAGATGATGAAGAAGGTGGTAACAGACTCCAGGAGGAGATAATGAGAAGGGTGGTAACAGACTCCAGGAGGAGATAATGAGGAGGGTGGTAACAGACTCCAGGAGGAGGTAATGAGGAGGATGGTAACATGGTCCAGGAGGGTGGTAACAGTGGTAAATCGCCACAGACGGGTTTAAAAATGCAGACTGGTGGCAAGCGCAATTTGCTGAGAGGCGAGGAGAGTTTTTGGAGCAGGGTGTTGGATTTGGACTGTCCTGAAGCCTCCTCAGATGCAATATGCCGGGGAGAAGAGAATTTTAAATTTTAAAAGGGAACGCACGAACAGAGAGCGTATATGCACAATCTTTGAAAATGGAATGACAAATCAGAAAGCATGTTTGAAAAGCAAAGGGGGACTCTAGTCTTGTTAACAAAGGAGCAGAAAACAAGGATATCACTACTGAACCATTTATCAATCACTGATTGGCCCTCAGTTACAGGACTGTGTGTCCAATTCTGGCTGCATGCTTTTAGACGGACCTTTATTTGAGACCGCGAAGAGGAGAAGATTTTGCAGGTTTGGGCAGCACGGTGGTGCAAGTGGTTAGCACAGTTGCCTCACGGCGCTGAGGTCCCAGGTTTGATCCCGGCTCTGGGCTATTGTCCATGTGGAGTTTGCATATTCTCCCTGTGTTTGTGTGGGTTTTGCCCCCACAGCCCAAAACAAAATGTGCAGGATAGGTGGATTGGCCACGCTAAATTGCCCCTTAATTGGAAAAAATGAATTGGATATTCTAATTTATAAAAAAAAAGATTTCCCAGGTTCACAGAGAATCATGGAATCACAGAGGACCACAGAAAATACAATGCAGAAGAGGCCCTTCGACCCACTGAGTCTGCACTGACATGTGAAAAACACCTGACCTACCTACCTAATCCCATTGCCAGCACTTGGCCCTTAGTCTTGAATGTTATGACATGACCCCTATTCGCAGACATCTTAAACACCTCACTTCTCCGCATTGAGGGCCCCACCTCCTTCAAGAAGACCACCGTAGTACTAGTACCAAAGAAGAACAAGATAGCCTTAATGGCTAGTCATGAGACGGATCAATGGCAGCCTCCCAAAGGGTCTCGATCCACTGCAGTTTGCCTGTCACCGCAATCGGTCCACAGCAGATGCTATCTCCCTGGCTCTACAATCAACATTCGAACAACTCAACAACAAGGAAACTGACGTGGGACTGCTGTTCAGAGACTACAGCTCCTCCTTCAACACCATTATCTCGCCAAGACTTATAACCAAACTCTGCAATCTTGGACTTGACCCCTCCCTGTGCAGCTGGATCCTTGACTTCACCAACAGACCGCAATCTGTCAGGATAAGCAACAGCACCTACTCCACAATAATCCTCAACACCAGGGACCTGCAAAGATGTGTGTTCAGTCCTCTACTGTACTCCCAAGACGCACACAACTGTGTGGCAAGATTTAACTCCAACTCAATTTATAAGTTTGGAATGATACAACTGTGGTGGGTCGTATCTCAAACAATGACGAATCAGAATATGGAAAGATGTGTCATTTGAAACACGGAAGTCTGGCAATACCTGATTTAAGAAACATGCGTGAATATAGGGCAAGATCCCACGAAGGGTTAACAACAGCTGCAAAGAGCAGGATTATAAAATGCAGATTCCTTCTCCCAAACAGGATTTTTGTATGAAGCTAAAAACAATGGTTTTCATTGAAATTAACTATCTTAGCAAGCATCTGGAAAAGGATGGATGAGGGTTTCAGTTTATCTAAGTGATAATTGTAAACCTTTCAACTTACAACCAAGTGGATTTTTAGCATTACGCTAAAAGCAATGATTCACACCTTCATTGAAGTAAAATCAGCAGATAGAAAAGAATGACCAGAGAGGCAAATATATAAGTGTGAAATTCTGCTAACACCAAGTAAATTACAGAAAACTGGAGACTATCAGTCGACGAGAATCATTATTTAGAGCCAAAATCAAACTCAAAATTACGAGCCGAGGACACAATTGGAAAATAAATCTATAGAAATGACAGGAACCAAACCAAAATTCACACCCATATTGAAACCAAAGCATTTTTGAATATCACAAAGGAACTTTGAACATCACAAAGGACACAATTTAATCAGATCTGAGGGCTGAGGCCATGCCCAAAATGAATAATTAGTCGTGTTAGAAAATTCAGATTAAAGGTACCTTTTACAATCCAAGGGAAATAAAAGTTACTTTACAATAAAGTCATAAAAACTTAATAACTGTTAGAAAAATATATAAACACGAAGAAAGGGGACAGCCAGCAGAGCCAGCTCTCACAGCTCGGTACATGGGAAAGATAGGACACAGCAACCGAGTTCACCAGCAAATACATCTAATGAATGAAATGAAATGAAAATCGCTTATTGTCACGAGTAGGCTTCAATTAAGTTACTGTGAAAAGCCCCTAGTCACCACATTCCGGCGCCTGTCTGGGGAGGCTGGTACGGGAATCGAACCGTGCTGCTGGCCTGCTTGAAGACCAGATGTTAAAAAGAAGATTGATTGTCAAGTTGGGCCTGAAGGTCCCTTCAACCAACCAGAAGGATCCAGAAGCAAGATCTTTTTACTTTTCTGTAAAAACAGTGATTGCATCTTTTAAAAGAAAAAAATAATAATAATGAAATAACTTAAAAGTTTTAACCTGAAACAGTGGTTATTAGCCTACTTTACTTACTTAGCAATGCAGGACCCAGGATATCAATGCTACTAAGGGGTAAGTCGGTAAAATTCTTCGGTGAAGGTATGGGTTATACCGGGGGATAACTTGGAAATATAGTTTGACCTGAATAGCACCCACCGAAGCCTGCATCGGAGTCAGGGAGTGAGAATCCCCTGTTCATCATTTAGAATATCGACCCTTTTTGGTATGGGGGAATTCTAAGAATAGTGGTGAGTTTTTAACTTCAAGGGAGATAGATCATTTGGTTGCATGTGTACCGAAAACAACCTCTCTCTAAATGTTGGAAAGACCAAAGAACTGATAATTGACTTCAGAAAGCGAAGCACGACACATGGCACGCACTCCCGTCTACATCAATGTCTCTGAAGTGGAGATGATCAATAGCTTTAGGTTCCTGTGGGTTACCATCACCAACAGTTTGTCCTGGTCCACTCACGTTGATGCAACAGTCAAGAAAGCCCAACAACGTCTCTACTTCCTACGGAACCTAAAGAAATTCAGTATGTCTGCATCGACTCCCAAACTTCTGCAGATGTACCATAGAGAGCATCATGTCCGGCTGCATCACAGCTTGGTATGGCAACTGCTCGGTCCAAGATCACAAACTGCAGTGTGGTGAACTCAGCCCAATGCATCATACAGGCTTGCCACCCTCACATTGATTCTATATACACCACATGCTGCCTCAGGAAGGCAGACAGCATTATCAGAGATCCCTCCCACCCAGACATTGCCTTCTTCCAGACCCTTCCATCAGGCAGAAGGTACAGAAGATTGAAGACTCACACATCCAGACATAGGAACAGTTTCTTCCCCACAGCTACTAGACCCCTCAATGACTCTCCCTCAGATCTGTTCCCTGTAAGAACACTGTTCACAAAGTCCTATGGTGCTCTTGCTCATGTATTTGCTTTGTTTGGCCCCTTGTTCCGCACTGTAACCAATCACTGTTTGTCGATGTACCATTTGTCAATGTTCTCTGTCGATTATTCTTTTTTTGTCTACTATGGAAGTACTGTGCATGTTCTCTTGGTCACAGGAAAATACTTTTCACTGTACTTCGGTACATGTGACAATAAATCACTGTTACTGTGAAGTTACAGTGAAAAGCTCCTAGTTGCCACATTCCGGCACCTGTTGGGGTACACAGAGGGAGAGTTTAGAATGTCCAAATTACCTAACAACACGTCTTTCAGGACTTGTGGGTGGAAACCAAAGCACCCAGACGAAACCCACGCAGATCAAATCAAATACTTATCCAGGAACTGTTTTAAAGGATGTGAGGCAACCCGCCTCTACCACTCTACCAAACAGTGCATTCCAGATCATCACCAGCCACTGGATAAAAAAAGATCTTTCCTCAAATTCCTCCTTGACCTCCTGCCTTGAACTTGTGTCCCCTCATAACTGACTCTTCAACTAAGAGGGACAGATGATCCCGACCCACCCTGTCCATGAGAATCTGTTCCTGAGGGTTTGGTTCAAAGAGAGAGGCCGGGAGAAGCTGGAATTGTTCTCCAGAGAAGTTTAAGGGACTATGGGAGGACGAGCTGGGGGTCAAGAGAGTGGTACTTATTGAAGAAATTTTGCACAGAGCCGATACAGAGCACGATGGGCCGAACGGGCACCTCCTGTGTTGTGCAAGTCTATTTATAGTCTGTGGTTTCTGTTTAAGATAGAAATGGAATGTGACCGATACTGAGGGTGAAGCACAAACAAGTGCAGGATCCCGTCAGACCGGTTACCGGATGCAGGCTCACCTGAAATCCCTGGCTAACCCCTCGTCACGCAAACGTGGACCTCAGCGCCACATCTTCGGCAGAAAGTGGGCAGCTCGGACAGCCGTGGAGGAAGTGGTGGATTGTTAAACCGCACAAGGGTCCAAACGTCAAGTCGCTCCCCGTGGCCGATTCCAACCTTTATTTTTAAAAATCAGAAACTTCCTGGTGGAGGCAGACACCACCCGACAGTCCTTAAAGGGGCCACGCACCCTTTTAAAGCAGTCTCCATCCCGGTGTTCATTTACAAAGGTCAGGTATTAGGTGCACAGCCACAGGTTCCCTTAGAAACTTTCGATAATCTTCTCACTCAAGCTTACTTTGATTTTGGAGGCTCAATTCAGACGTGTGGGGCCCACTCATTAGCCCAGCACCGAATACTGTCCCCCCTCATTCCTCCACATCCTACAAAACTTTCCCCTTCCAGTATTTATCCTTTTGAATCTGCTTCCACTGCCCTTTCAGGCAGCACCTTCCAGGTCACAATTCAGTGTAAAAAAAAATTCTCCTCATATCCACCGCCCCCCCCCCCCCCCCCCCCCGTTCTATTACTGATTCTCTTCAATCTGTGTCCCCTCTGTTTACCCGCCCTCTTGTCAACTGGAAAAGCTTTCTCCTTTTTACTTTATCTGAACCCCACTCATGATTTTGAACGACCTTGATTAAATCTCCCACTGAACCTTTTCTGGAGAACAATCCCAGATCTCTCATACACACACACAACCACTCACAGACACACTCTTTCTCACACACACACACGCTTGCACACTCATACACTGACACGCACATTCACACAGACATACATACACGCACAACCACTTACACAACTCATGTACACACTTTCGCACACATACATACACACGAACACACACAACCACTCACAACTCATACGCACTTTCTCTCACACACAGACATTGTCACACACATACACAAACATGCACTCACTCACACAGACACACTGACTCACACACACACATTCTCACACACAAACTCTTGCATACTCTACATTCACACACTGACACACATTTACACAGCCACTTACATGCATACTCACACAGACACATTCACACTCACAACCACTCACACAACTCATGCACACACTTTCTCACACAGAAATACACTCATACACACTTTCACATAAACACACTTGCAATCACATATACTCACACGCACATTGACACATTCGATACACACACCCACTTACACAACAACTCATGCACACTTTCTCACACGCTCACACAATTCATAAACACACTTTCTCATACACACACTGTCACACACACACACATATACTGACACACGCATTCACACACAGACACACTGTTGCTCGTTCTGGGTAAGTGTGCTTGTGGTGAATGAGATTCACACGGTAATATCTGTATATATATGTATCAATATTATAAGTGCAGTTGCACTACCTGACCACCAGGGGAGTAGCTCTGGGAGTACTCGAGAGTTGGTACTGGGCTCCTCCCTTGGCTCCGCCCAGTACTCCTCCCCCTGGAGCTGCTGTATAAAGATCCATGCAACAGGGTCAGCCAGCCAGTTCACCGAAAGTTCAACGGCTAACAGGCTGGCTCTGTTGTAAGTATATTAAACCGCTATTCTAATCCTACAAGCACATGTCCGTAGAATTGTTGGTTCCAACAGTGCTTAACACTCAATTTGGCTCTGTTTCGTTCGTTAGCTTTGTCGTCCCCAGGTATCGTTAAGATACCGCCACAAGTTTCAAGGTCAAGTTCAAAGCACTAAAACCATACACCAATTAGTAAGTTCAAACAATATACTTTAATATACTTACGAAACAGTCGAAGTAAATCATGGAAGCAGCCCTCAAGCCTGGACGCCTAGAACTCGACCCGCAGGATGCAGAGGCTAAGGAAATTTTTTTCCCACTGGCTGAGATGTTTTAAGGCCTACCAGGCAGAAGCCAGCACCGCCGGAACAACGGAGGAACAAAAACTCAGCTTACTGCACGCGAGGGTACGCCACAGAATCTTCACACAGCTAAATCCGGCCGGTTTTTACACCGCAGCGCTGGCGATATTGGACAAAATGTACGTTAGGCCTATTAACGAAGTGTATGCACGCCACGTGTTTACGACTCGCCGTCAGCGACCTACAGAAACGCTAGCCGAGTTTGTACGGGAACTGAACAATCTTTCCAATGACTGTAATTATCAAGCCGTTACCGTGGCTGAACATAGGGAGCTTGCTGTGCGGGACGTTTTCGTAGCAGGCCTTAGATCTAACTATGTGCGGCAAAGACTGCTAGAAAAGGTGGCCCAGGACTTAGACACTACTGTGGAGGCTGCCACTATGGAAGTTTCCTTCCACAGCCTCACGTCGTTTCCCGCGGACCCCGCGACCTCATCGTGGACCCCCGACCAACAGTCCCCCCAAACCTGTGCCGCACGGCCCCCCAGCTACCGCGCTGCCAAAGCCAGTTACTCTGCTGCCCCAGCCAGCTACTCAGCTGCTCCAGCCAGCTACTCAGCTGCCCCAGCCTGCCATTTCTGTGGCCAAAGCCAGCACCCGCGGCAACACTGCCCAGCCCGATCCGCAACCTGCAGCGGCTGCGGGAAGAAAGGCCACTGTGCCAAAGTGTGCCTCGCGAAAAGGGCCCCAGTTTTTAACTCCCCAGTAGAGAGAACAAATCGCTCCCAACACCAGCGGACCCGCGGGGCCCGAAATGCTGCGGCCTATGCCCCGATATGACCTCCCACACAGTCATTAGGGCCCTGCATAGTGTCTTCACCCTGTTCAGTTTCCCCAGCTACGTGCACAGCGACCGGGGTTCGTCCTTTATGAGCGACAAGCTGCGTCAGTACCTGCTCGACAAGGGCATCGCCACGAGCAGGACTACCAGCTACAACCCCAGGGGAAAGGGCAGGTGGAGAGGGAGAACGCGACGGTCTAGAAACGTGACCCTCCGGTCTAGAAAACTCCAAGTCTCCCAATGGCAAAAAGTCCTCCCAGATGCGCTCCACGCAATCAGATCCCTCCTCTGTACAGCTACAAATCAAACCCCTCATGAGTGGCTCTTCATTTTTTCTAGGGGCACTACCACGGGGGTCTCACTTCCGGCGTGGCTGAGGACATCAGGCCCGGTTCTCCTGAGGAAGCACGTCAGGGGGCACAAAACTGACCCCCTTGTTGAAAAGTGCACCTCCTCCATTCCAACCCCCAGTACGCCTTCGTGGAGTTCCTGGACGGTCGCCAGGACACAGTATCCCTTCGGGACCTGGCACCCGCTGGATCCAGCCATCCCCCCCTACCCCCACTGAGGAACCCCTTACCCCGTTCCCTATGCTGCCGCCCCCTCGCACCCCCGATTCCACAAGCTCGCCCCACCGGTTCCACGCGCCAGCACCAGCCTGCCCCCAGTCTCATTTCGAGCCAGAGGTGTATGAAGTTTGGACGAGACCCACCCCGGAGTCTGCCATTGTACCCCAGCTCTCAACACCCACCCAGCCACCGCAAGAGGCTGCAACCCCGGTGCTCCGCGGATCGAAACGAACAATTCGTCCACCGGACAGACTAACTCTGTGAGCCACCACCCCCGCCGGACTCGATTTTTTTTACAGGGGGTGAATGTGGTGAATGAGATTCACACGGTATTATAATCTGTATATATATGTATCAATATTGTAAGTGCAGTTGCACTACCTGACCACCAGGGGAGTAGCTCTGGGAGTACTCGAGAGTTTGTACTGGGCTCCTCCCTTGGCTCTGCCCAGGACTCCTCCCCCTGGAGCTGCTGTATAAAGATACGTGCCACAGGGTCAGCCAGCCAGTTCACCGAAAGTTCAACGGCTAACAGGCTGACTCTGTTGTAAGTATACTCTATGCGGATGATCTGCTCCTCTATATCTCGGACCCACAAAGCAGCATGGACGGAATCATCGCGCTCCTGAAAGAGTTTGGAGCCTTCTCGGGCTACAAACTCAACATGAGCAAAGTGAGATCTTCCTATTACACCCGCAAGGGGGGGGGGGGCAGCACTAAAGGGGCTGCCGTTCAAACAAGCCCGACATAAATTCCGCTACCTGGGGATCGAATAGCCCATGACTGGAAAGGGATCCACAAATGGAACCTCACCAGCCTGACGGAGGAAGTTAAAAAGGACCTGCAAAGATGGAACACACTCCCGCTCTCCCTCGCGGGGAGAGTTCAGACGATCAAAATGAACGTACTGCCCAGGTTCCTCTTCCTGTTTAGATCCATTCCGATCTACATCCCCAAGGCCTTTTTCAAAGCGCTGGACAAACTCATCATGGCGTTCGTATGGGGGGGTAAAAATGCTAGGATCCCAAAGAAGGTCTTACAAAAAACAAAAACCAGGGGAGGGTTAGCCCTCCCGAATCTACAATTCTACCACTGGGCAGCAACAGCCGAGCGAGTAAGGGGATGGATCCAGGAGCCAGAAGCTGAGTGGGTGCGTGCGGAGGAGGCCTCCTGCATGGGAACCTCCCTCCGGGCCCTCGCCACGGCAGCACTCCCATCCCCACCCAAAAAACACTCCAGCAGCCCAGTGGTGACAGCCACCCTCCAATCCTGGAACCAACTGCGGCAGCAACTTGGCCTGACCAAATGTCGAACAGGGCTCCCATCTGCAACAACCATAGGTTCAAACCAGCACTGACCGACGCCACCTTCAAAAGGTGGAGGCAGGACGGGGGAACATTGACAGTCAGGGACCTATACACGGACGACAGGATCGCAACACTGGACGAACTGACAGAGAAATTTCAGCTAGCTGGGGGGAACGAGCTACGGTACCTGCAGCTCAAAAACTTCCTACGAAAGGAGACAAGGACGTACCCACAACCGCCACGACAGACACTACTGGAAGACCTACTGGACGCAAGTATCCTAGAGAAAGGGAACTGTAGTGACATGTATGACCGACTGGTAGATAGGGACGACACCGTACTGGACGCAACAAGGAGGAAATGGGAGGACGACCTGGGGATGGAGATAGGGTGGGGACTCTGGAGCGAAGCACTGCATAGGGTCAACTCCACCTCCACGTGCGCAAGGCTCAGCCTGACGCAACTAAAAGTGGTACATAGAGCCCACCTAACAAGAACCCGTATGAGTAGGTTCTTCCCGGAGGTGGAAGACAGATGTGAGCGGTGCCAAAGAGGCCCGGCCAACCACGCCCACATGTTCTGGTCTTGCCCCAGACTTGTGGAGTACTGGAGCCTTCTTCGAGGCTATGTCCAAAGTGGTGGGGGTGAGGGTGGAGCCATGCCCGATAGTGGCGGTCTTCGGGGTTTCAGACCAGCCAGATCTATTCCTGGGGAGGAGGGCGGACGCCCTTGCCTTTGCCTCACCGCTATTCTAATCCTACAAGCACATGTCCGTAGAATTGTTGGTTCCAACAGTGCTTAACACTCAATTTGGCTCTGTTTCGTTCGTTAGCTTTGTCGTCCCCAGGTATCGTTAAGATACCGCCACAAGTTTCAAGGTCAAGTTCAAAGCACTAAAACCATACACCAATTAGTAAGTTCAAACAAGACACGTTTATTATATTACAGTAATCTACTAGTCATGCATATAAAACTATAAGACTAAGGTAATCCTACCACTAATAGGCCTAATACTTATCTGGATAAGGGGACTGCAGGATCAGGGAACAACGGCCTCTAGCTTTTCCTGGGTCCGCAGGCTTCCAGTAGTTATGGACTACAGGGGGTCAGGAGTGTCTATCTTGTAACGTGCGTTGTGACTTACTTGCTGGCGGCTTCTGTCCAGACCTCGCCTCCTCAAGGTTCTTCTGCTGCAACTGAGTTCTGCTGGGAGGGCTGGCTGGTCAAGGAGAGGCTGGCAGAGAGAGAGAGCTGGGATCGCGGTCTCTGTCTTATACTCCTCTCAGGGTCTTGCGCCCACCTGGGCGGACCCTCTATACTCTCGCAATCGATTGGGTCTCTTCCCAATCGATTGATTTGAATTCCCCAATAGCGGGGCAATTCCTCGATCACTGGGGCGGTTCTTAGGACTTATTGTTTTGGACTTCTTTGGCGCCGAAAAGGCTGGCCTTCCATTGAATGTATCTATCTGTGTTTAACTTGTTTCCATTGTGTCTGGGGATCGCCCGGTATCGCCTCATTAATATGCTAACTGTTTTCTTTTCATAGTGCTGTCTGGTTTCTGCAGCAGTCAAAACTGGTTTCTGCAGTAGTCTGAATATACAAGCGCTTTGCAAGCTGCTTGCTTTGCAACATGTCCAATTTCCCTGCATTCCTTGCAATCTTCCATTTTGTGTTGGGCAGTGGTCACCCCAGGTGGCTACAAACTCACACCAACGCATTCGCACTTTCTCACACACACAACCCGTACACACACTTCCTCACTCGCACACTTTCCCACCACATTCTCACATACACACACAAACGCACACACACTTTCACAAACCCGCAACTCACATACATACTGGGAGTGACAGACGCAGAGAAACATGCAGAACGTAGGTCAGAGAGACGATCCACATAGAGACGTGCTCATACTGAACACACACGTACACACAAACACACAGAAAACCACTCCAATTCCGGCCGCTTGAGCATCCCCGATTGCCATCACACACTATTGGCGGCCATGTCTTCAATTGCCTGGCAGGCCCTAAGCTGTGGAGTTCCTTCATGAAACCTCTCCACCTCTCTCCTCCTTTAAGACATTCCTTAAACCCTATCTCCTTATCTGAGCTTTTGGTCACCTGTCCCTAATATCTCTTTTTGTGGCTTGAGTCCAAACTGTATGAGCTAATCACTCCTGTGAAGCATCATGGGATGTTCTATTTTACTAAAGATGCTTTATAAATGTAAGTTGTTGTTGCCATTAGGGACAAAGGAACACGGGTGGCCTATTCAGCCCATCGAGTCTGTTACACAGGAACAGGAGGAAGCCATTCAGCCCCTAGAGCCTGTTATACAGGAACAGGAGGAGGCATTCAGCCCTTCGAGCCTATTGATTGATTGATTCATTCATTCATTGTCACATGCACCGAAGTACAGTGAAAAGTGTTTTTCTGCAGCCAAGGGAACATACACAGTACGCACATAGTAGACAAAAGAATAATCAACAGAGTACATTGACAAATTGTTCATCGACAAATAGTGATTGGTTACAGTGCGGAACAAGGGGGTCAAACAAAACAAATATGAATGGTGTTCTTACAGGGAGTGTCATTGAGGAGTCTAGTAGCCATGGGGAAGAAGCTGTTCCTATGTCTGGATATGCGGGTCTTCAGACTTCTATATCTTCTGCCTGATGGAAGGATCTGGAAGAAGGCAATGCCTGGGTAGGAGGGATCTCTTATAATGCTGTCTGCCTTCTTGAGGCAGCGGGAGGTGTAGACAGAATCAATGGGAGGGTGGCAAGCTTGTGTGATGCGCTGGGCTGAGTTCACCACACTCTGCAGTTTCTTGTGATCTTGGGCCAAGCAGGTGCCATACTAAGCTGTGATGCAGCCGGATAGGATGCTCCCTATTGCACATCTGTAGAAGTTTGTGAGAGTCGATGCAGACATGCTGAATTTCTTTAGCTTCCGTAAGGAGTAGAGATGTTGTTGGACTTTCTTGACTGTTGCATCAACATGAGTGGATCAGGACAGACTGGTGATGATAGTGACCCCCAGGAACTTAAAGCTGTCAACCATCTCCACTTCAGAGCCATTGATGCAGATGGGAGTATGTGTCGTGCTACGCTCCCTGAAGTCAACGATCAGTTCCTTGGTCTTTCCAACGTTTAGAGAGAGGTTATTTTCAGTACACCTGCAACCAAGTGATTTGTCTCCCTTCTGTAGTCTGTTTCATCTGATTTGACATATTACACAGGAACAGGAGAAGACCATTCAGTACATCGAGGCTGTTACACAGGAGCAGGAGAAGACCATTCAGTAGATTGATGCTGTTATACAGGAACAGGAGGAGCCCATTCAGACCCCTTGAGGCTGTTATACAGGAACAGGAGGAGGCCCATTGAGCCCTTCGAGCCTATTATACGGGAACAGGAGAAGATCATTAAGTACATCGAGGCTGTTACACTGGAACAGGAGGAGGTGTTTCTGCCCCTCGAGCCTGTTACACAGCAATATGTGGAGGATCATTCAGTCCCTCTCAAGCTAGCTCTGCCATTTAATTAGATCATGGCTGATCTATTCCTTAACTCCATCTACCCACTTGGGTCTGCAACCCTTAATGACCTTATCCACCTGAAATATATCAACTGACCCACCCCAGCCTCGATGGTTTTGTGTGTGGCAGAGCGAGGGGGAGGGGGGTGTGCCTCGGGAGATCCATGTTTCCACTCCTGCTGTTGTGTGAGGAAGAAGGCTTCCCGACATCGCCCCTGAGCATGGCCTGCCTCGGATTTTACTGTCCTGGTCTGAACCCCCACCACCAGACAAAATAATCTCTCTATTGACCCTTTTGAATCATTTAATCATCTTCAACTTTCCAGTAAGTTCACCCATTTAGCCGTACAGGCTCAATCGCTTACGAGGCAGTAACCTGCCCCTGTAATTTAACCCTTTCAGCCCAGGAATCATCCTGGTGGATCTATGCTGCACAATACATCCCGCTTCCAAGCCGTTCCCCACCACACCCCACCTACGCAGGGCAAGGTCAATACCTCCTTCCTGAGGTGCAGGGCCTCTGACTGAACCCAGTTATAATCTGGATGGCTAAGTTAACACCTACCTCCATATATTCCGATTAATAATAATAATCGCTTATTGTCACAAGTAGGCTTCAATGAAGTTACTGTGAAAAGCCTCTAGTCGCCACATTCTGGTGCCTGTTCATGGAGGCCAGTACGGGAATTGAACCCGCGCTGCTGCCTTGTTCTGCATTACAAGCCAGCTGTTTAGCCCAACGTGCTCAACCAGCCCCAATTAAAGATTGATGTTCCCTTCAACTTGTAAAAAAAATTTTTTTTGTATCTCTCCACAAAGTTAAAGTGATTTCTGTTTATGATTCCTGTGTCTCGTTTAACCCTGGGCTGAGTGTCTGACCCTGTATCCGTGTCATCATTAACCTCGACTGTTCCCACCATGCATAGATTGCCCAATACTCTTCCTGTCAAAGCGTATCCGCTGCGGAAATCTGCTGATGTCAGCCTTCATTCCCTCCAGAATTGGCTATTTCGACATACTCATGGCTGATCTCCCTCCCCTCCATCATCATCAGCCCGTGTATTAGTCCTCCGGCTGACCCTGTGCTCGTTGACCAACACCAACTCCTGGTCAAACAACACACTAATTTTAAAATTCTTATTCTTGTTTTAAATTTCTCCAGAGGCTCATCGCTGCAATCTATGCAACCTCCTCCGGCCTCTACAAACCTCCCTATCTCTGTAACATCTTTCAGTCCACAAAATATTCCCAACTTTTGTAACCTCCTCCAGCCCCCACAACTCTGCCTATCTCAATAATCTCCTCCTGCCCCTACGTCCCTCTCTATCTCTGTAATCTCCTCCTACGCCAACAACCTTCCATATCTCTGTAACCTCCTCCAGCCCCAACAACTCTCCCTATCACTGTAAAATCCTGGAACCCCTATAATCTTCCCTACCTCTGCAACCTCCTCCAGCCCCTACAGCCCACCCTATGTCTGTAACCTCCTCCAGCCCCTACAACCCACCTATGTCTGTAACCTCCTCCAGCCCCTACAACCCACCCTATGTCTGTAACCTCCTCCAGCTCCTACAACCCTCTCTGTCTCTGTAATCTTCTCCAGCTCCTACACCCCTTTGAGATGTCTGCGCTCCTCCAACTCCGGCCACTTGAACCATGCCCGATTACCATCACTGCACCATGGGTAGCGATGTCTTCAGCTGTCTGGGGGGCCCTAAACTCTGGTATTCCCTTTCTAAAGCTCTCCACCTCTCTAGCTCTCTCTCTCTCTCTCTCTCTCTCTCTGCCTCTGTGTGTGTGTGTCTCTCTCTCTCTCTCCACCTCCGTCTCTAGCTCTCTGTTCCTCTTTCTCCAGATCTGTGTGTGTGTTTCTGTGTGTTTCTCTCTCTGCCCACCTCCCTCTCTCTGTCTGTCTGTCTCTCTCTCTCCACCTCTCTCTCACTCTCTGTCTCCCTCTCCACCTCCCTCTCTCTGTCTCACCCTCCACCATTCTCTCTCTCCTCCTTTAAGTTGCTCTCTGAAACCAATTTCTTTTTGTCACCTCTTCTTGAATCTCCTGACATGGCCCATGGTCAATCCTATGTTTGATAATGACAGTTATGACTTTATTAGGGATATTTTGCTCTGTTAATCAGTTATGTAAATGTGGTTGTTCCATAAGTGCATCACAATCACATGCTTGAGTGATTGGAATACACTTCATGATTGAAATGCACTTACCTCTCTTTGTGTGATTTATATTTGTAAACATTGGGGTTTCAGCACTTGGAGTCACTCATCCATGAAGGGAGATGGATGACTCAAGACTGCAGCTGTTTTGTGGAAGCTGTAAATCACAGCCCACTACTGGAAATCAATGAATGACTTGCAGACAATGGATCTGAGGGGTTGAAATACAGGTCACAGCTGGTCCCCTTCCAGGAATAAACATGTGGAGCTTTAATTACAGCTGTAATTATTTTCACTGCCCCTGGCTGGACTGCTCTCTATCTTCTAGGCAGTGGTCTCTTTACTGGGGGGTGGAGGTGGGGGGGAGTTATGGGGAGGGTTCCTATAGTCGGGGATCCCTGTGGGGTGTTCCTTTAGTTAGGGGGTCTCTAATAATAATAATTTCTTATTGTCACAAGTAGGCTTCAATGAAGTTATTGTGAAAAGCCCCTAGTCGCCAAATTCGGCGCCTGTTCGGGGAGGCTGGTACGGGAATTGAACCCGTGCGGCTGGCTTTGTTCTGCTTTGCAAGCCAGCTATTTATACCACTGTGCTAAACCAGCCCCTGATTTGGGGGGGGGGGGGGGGTTCCTTTAGTTAGTGGGTCCCTGTGAGGAGAGGGGTGTTTCGATTAGGATGCTGCCCATTAAGACCCATTTGCATTCATTTGCATCCTCCCACTGGCTCACAGGCGTGCACCTCGACCCCGCCGCTAGCGGGGTGTCAGAGCATCACTTTCGGATCAGTGCCCGCCGATGCCCGGCACCGATCCCCATGTCCCCATCTTCTCCACAGTATCAGGGACCCTGCTATCAGCGACGGGCAGCAGAGAATTCCCGCCATGAGACTTCCGAGGCCGGGGTTGTGCTGAGAAGTCGCACATCTAGCGGCTCTCCTCCCACAAACCTGGAAAATAGGCTCTTTTTGCCCAAGAAATGCCCACAAACACCAAAAAACATGCCCACACCATGATCACAACACAACAAAAAGGGAAATATGCCAAATAGTAGCCGCCATAGAGGACGCATGGAAATCAGGAGCAGAAAATGCCTGGACAAGCATGTGATCAAGCGGGCCGATGCAGGAGATGGCGAAACCCGTGCTTCGTCAGGGCAAAAAATTAACGGCCCACCTCACACGAAGCCACCCCCCCCCCCATCCCCCACACCGGGGGATGGGTGGAGGATGTTTCTCGGAGGATGTCGGTCATTCAAGCTGCGGTACAGGGTGCGGTTGCCGAAGTTCTGGCGACCATGCAGGTGGATCTGGATAAGGCGGAAAGGTGACTGGAAGCCCAGGAGGAATCAATCAAGGAACTGGAATAGGCTGCATTAGATCAGGATGACCGGATCATAGCCCTAGAAAAGAAGATGGCAAGGCTGTTCGTGATTCAGGGGAATTTAAAAAGAAAAATCGAGGACCAGGAGAACCGGTCGAGGCGTCAAAACGTACGAATCATGAGACTTCCAGAGGGGATGGAAGGTAGGAATCCCGCGGACTATGTGGCCCAAGACCCATATGCTGGGTAACCTGGTGGGAAGGGATAGCTTCCCCAATCCGCCAGAAATTGACAGAGTGCACCGGTCACTTCGCCCAAAGGCCAAAGCCTGGGAACAGCCGAGGGCGATAATTACAAAAATGCACCGGCACCAGGACCGGGAGCAAATCCTGCACTGGGCGAGACAAACCAAAAACTGTAACTGGGAAGGACACAGGATCCGGATTTATCAGGGCATTGCGCAAGGCAGAATTTAATACAGCAAAGTCTACGCTGTACAAAAGCGGCGTAAAGTTTGGGATGCTGTACCCAGCCAAGCTCCGGGTCACGTTCCAAGGCAAGGAGCACTTCTTCATGGCTCCTGCAGATGCGGACAAGTTGGTCGTGAAGACCAGACTAGAGAAGCAGCAGCAGGAACAGCGATGACCCGCCCACAGGAACAAACTTAATGCTTAATGTTTATTTTTTACCTTCTGTACAGCCAACTGTGAACCATCACCATATTGACCACTTTGCACCGTATTGTGCTGCCTCTTTCTGGGGACGAGAGAGGAAAGAGAGGAAGATAGGAACGAGTGCAGCAAAGCGTGGAAGAAGGTGAGGGGAATGGCGAATGAGAAGCTCAGGGATTGGGCAACGGGAGGATGCACAACTAGCCCTGGGAGGGGGCCACACACTAGCGGGGTAGCTAGTATCGGGACACATGCAGGAGAGAGAGGCCAGGCATAACTCTGCAAGGGGAAAGTATGTGGCGAGGGGGGGGAGGGAGAAGACACCGGGGATTAGGGGGACAACTCTTGGAAGAAACAGGGAGGAGGGAGAAGGGTGGAGCTGCGACAGGGTATGGGGGGGCAAAAAGACATTGGGGGAGAAGAAAACATCACAAGAGAGAGACAGATAAAGAAGGGCATTAAGCTGGCTACAACAGGCCACACATGGCAACTTAGAACAAAATGGCACCACAAGCAACCAATTTGGAGGGTCTGTGAACCAAGAGAAACCCTGGAGTGCAGAGGCTCACCCACATGGCAAACTCACAGTTGGCAGCCTTGTTGGGGGCCCTCTGGACAAAAGGAAACCCTGGAACACAGAGACCTGTCCTCATGGAGAGAATGGTGACCGTGGCCATCTTGGATGACCCCCTAACAAAGGGAAACCCCGGAGTGCAGGGACGCGTCCATCAGGTAAGTATGGTTGATCCCGCAGTAGCGGGCGGACAAAACCCCCTATCAAGATAGTCATCTGGAATGTCAAAGGACTTAACAGCCCAGTGAAGAGATCCAGAGTCTTCGCCCACCTGAAAAGTTTGAAAGCTGACATAGTCTTCCTCCAAGGAATGCATCTGAGCGAGAAGGACCCACTATGGGTAAGGAAGGATAGACCTAACATTCCTGCTACGGGACGAGGGCCAGGAGGATAGCCATACTGTTAAATAAAATGACAATGTTTATCACGAAGAGGACAGTTACAGGCCCGGGGGACCGTACGTCATGGGCAGCGGTGTCCTGGACAGGGTGCTGGTAGTATTGTTGAACGTGTACGCTCCCAACTGGGATGACATGGATGACAACTATGCTCCCAACTGGGATGACACGGAATTTGTAATGAAGACCATGGCAGAAACACACATCGACTGTTTATGAGGGGAGACTTTAAACTGCTGCACGGTGTAATGTTCTTGTCAGATGGCCTGATTTATTACAAGAACACTTGTAGCTAAAGCTATAAATGATTTATTAACATTAGCTGTGGGTAAAATATATACAAGACAACAGACGAATAACAGTAAAATCATGCACAAACAATTTTCTCTTCAGTTTCCTCCAGCCAGTCTGAGGTCAGCTGACTTTCACATTCACTTATATACTAGTGAGACTCCTAGTGGTCAGTGGGTGAATTACCACACAACCATGATGTCACTATATCCCCTTTTGAAAGAATAAATTAATCATTATCATGAACCTATGAGTCTAACAGTATTAACTTTTTTTAAATTTTCAAATCTGGTTTTGCAAATATACATATACACAAGAACAGCAAGCATAGTATGTATAAAAAGTCCAAATCTACAAATTGAGTCGATCGGGTATTCTTCTGATTCTGGTCAATCTTCTCAAAGATGTGGAGATGCCGGCGTTGGACTGGGGTGAGCACAGTAAGAAGTCTTACAGCACCAGGTTAAAGTCCAACAGGTTTGTTTCAAAACACTGATCACCTGAGGAAGGAGCAGTGCTCTGAAAGCTCGTGATTTGAAACAACCCTGTTGGACTTTAACCTGATGTTGTAAGACTTCTTCCTATGATCTTCTCAAAGTTTGACCTTGCTGCTCAGAACTTGGAGATTCAATGTTCTCCGTGACATTCTCATGCTCAGAAACTACTGAACTACATGACACTGCAGCTTGTGTTGATTCTGATGTAGATTCATCATCCATCACATTGTTGTGAAAGTTTATCTGGTTTTCAAGAGTGCGCGATGATTTCTTCTTAAAACCAACCCATCCTCTGTCTGTACATTGTAGAAATGAGGTGCTACTTCTTTAAGTACAATGGCTTTTCTCGACCAATTGCCTGAATCTTCTATTCTCACAATATCATCACTACTCAGAGGTGGCAAAGTTCGAGACACTCTAGCATATAACTGCTTTTGTTTTACTTTAATGTTTTGCATTTCCTATAGTACCACTGCATTCTCCTCCTTCTTTTCCAAGCATTGAAGTGTGATACACAACCTTCTATTCATGAGTGACTTTGCTGGTGATCTACAATGTGACAATGGTGATGCTCTGTAACTCAATAGTGAGAGATGTGGATCAGATTGTCCATTGCTTTCTTCGACAATTGCTTGACAATATGTACACCTTTTTCAGCTTTTTCATTGGCTTGAGGGTACAACGGACTCGATGTGACGTGATTGAAATTATACATGACTGCAAAGTGCTGCCACTCTTTACAGCAAAAACAAGAACTGTTGTCACTTGAGGAATTCCGTGTCTCGCAAACATTTACTTGGAATGCAGTATTAATCAGTTGAGACAAATTATTGTCCTTTGGTTAACATCATCAAAATAAATCTCAACAAGATGTCTCCACGCATTCAGAGGTTGATGATGAAGTTACAACGCCATGACTTCAATCTCAAATACACCCCAGGCAAATATTTGTTCTTAGCAGATGCATTATCGAGAGTGTCAATACAAAATATTAGTGGTGAAATTGCTGCAGATGTAGATCTGCATGAATTATTTCCATACTACTATCATGATCAGATACAAAAGTACGTGAGATCCAAGAAGAGACCATGAAGGATTAAACTCTTCAAGAGGTGATGAGGAACATCAACTCACACTGGCCCAAAGGTCAATGTATGGAGTTCTACAATATAGTCATGGCGTTGTAACTTCATCATCAACCTCTGAATGGGTGGAGACATCTGGTTGAGATTTATTTTGATGATGTTAACCAAAGGACAATAATCTGACTCAACTGTGAAAATTGGAAGCCCCTGGATGTTGTCTTGGAATTTCTCCAAGCCTCCAACTAAAGCCAGGTATCCTTTTTTGATTTGAGCATACGTCTGCTCTGCTGTCGTCATGGTTAGTGATGCATGTGCATCCAAGCGTCATGCTTGAGTTGCAGAAGAACTGCTCCTAGACTATTTTTGGACACGTCTGTTGACACTTTAATCTGCATAGTTGGGTCAAAAAATGTAAGAACTGGTGTGACGGTTAGTGAAGTCTTGAGCTTCTTCCACTCTTGCTCATGTTGCTCAGTCCAAGTGAAATCCATTGTCTTGTGCACGTAGATGTGTTTTTTAGCTGACAGGTTTGGAATGAATTTCTCTTCACTCTATATACTAATGAGACACCTAGTGGTCAGTCGGTGAATTACAACACAACCATGATGTCACTACATACAGGATCCACGTACAGACAGGTTGAACCCCAAAACGGGAAGACCTCCAACATGGCAGAAGAACTCAGCTTATTCATGGAGCAGATGGGGCAGTGGATCTATGGCGGTTCACCCAACCAAGGAGAAGGACTTCTTCTGTCATGTACATAATGTTTATTCATGGATCGACTTCTTTGTAGTGCGAAAATTGGTGCTTCCAGGGCCAGTAAGAGTGGAATATTCTTCGATCATAAGGCCGGGATTCTCCTAGCCTCCGCGCCAAAATCGCACTCAGCAGGGGGACGGAGAATGGGCCGTCGGACCCGTGACACCTTCGCGCGATTCTCCGGCGACTGGAGAATCGCCGCCAGTCGCACGCGGGCGGTCGACGCGGCACCAGTTGGAGGCCGTTGAAAGAGGCCCCCACGGCAATTCTCCGTGGATGACCAGCCGAGTTCCCACCGGTGTGGTTCTAACATGGCTCCACCCAGCGGGAGCTCAGAGTCGCAGCTGTGGTGGCCGTCCTCGTGGTGGGGGGAGGGGGCCTTCACGACGGCCAGGCCCGCGATTGGGGGCCACCGATCGGCGGGTGCGCACGATCTGGGGGGGTCTACTTCTTCGGCGCCGGGCCGCTGTGTGGGTCCGCCATGTCGCGTGGGGCCGGCACCGCAGGCGACCACTACATGCATGCGTGGACCTGCGGCCAGAAATACAGGGCTCCGTATCGGCAGCCGGAGCTGCGTGAAGCAATCCGGGGCCCTGCAAGCCCCTTAAAAATGTAGAATCACCCCGGACTTTCTATAAAAAAGTCCGGAGTGATTCGCGCCCATTTTCTTGCGGGGGTGGGGACATAGCCTCATTATTGGAGAATCCCGCCCATAATCTCTGACCATACTCAACACTATATGGATGTGCGGTTGGAGGTTGGACATGGCCCTCCTTGCCAACAAGGCCATCGATGAGTATGTTACTAACAACCAGAACGGGGTGGTCTCACCCTCTGCATTCTGGGAAACGCTGAAGGCTGTGATCAGGGGTGAATTTATAGCTTACAAAGCACAAAGAAACAGGGAAGAGAGGGTTGGCTAGGCAGCAGCTAGTCGACCCCATACCGGAGATAAAATGGCGATACTCCACGGCCCCAACCATAGAGCTCCTGGCGGAGAGGAAAAAGCTACAGATGGACTTTGAGCTGCTCTCCACGAGGAAAGCAGTACACCAACTCTGCCAGGCACATGAGGCCCTGTACAAACATGGAGATATGGCCAGCTGCCTGCTGGCTCACCAGCTGAGAAAGCAGGCAGCCACGAGGGAAATAGAAGTGGCAGCAGAAGACCAGACGGGCTTTGTCAAGGGTAGACAGCTAACATCGAACATCAGGCGCCTGCTGAATGTAATCATGACGCCATCCGGGGAGAGAACACCTGAGGTGATCGTCTCCCTGGACGCAGAAAAGGCCTTCGACAGAGTTGAAGAGAAGTAACTCATAGAGGTACTGGATCAGATCGGGCTTGGAACAGGGTTCACCGCCTGGATGAAGCTGCTGTACAATGCTCCCACCGCAAGTATACAAACAAATATCACCAACTCTAAGTACTTCCAGCTGCACGCAGACACATGGCAGGGATGTCCGTTATCCCCCCTGCTGATCCCCCTGGCGATCAAACCATTAGCGATCGCGCTTAGAATGCCAAAGATCGGGAAAGGGATCTGGATAGGAGACAGAGAGCACGGAGTCTTGCTCTATGCAGATAATCTTCTCCTCTACATCTCATTCCCGCAAAGCAACATGGAAGGAATCATGGCGCTCTTGAAAGTGATTGGAGCCTTCTGGGGCTACAAACTGAACCTGAGCAAAAGCGAGGTCCCGGTGAACCCGCAAGGGGGAGGGGCAGAGCCTGAGGAGCTGCCGTTTAAACAGGCCCGGAACAAATTCTGGCTACCTAAAGATCCAAATCGCTCACAACTGGACAGGGGTCCAGCCTGACGGAGGAAGTTAAAAAGGACTTGCAGAGGTGGGACACACTCCCACTCTCCCTGCAGGCGGATGCAGACGATCAAGGTGAACGTACTCTCCAGGTACCTCTTACTGTTTAGATCCATATCCCCAAGGCGTTTTTCAATTCACTAGACAAACTGATTATGACTTTTGTGTGGGGAGGGAAGAATGTAAGGATCCCAAAGAGAGCACTGCAGAGAATGAGATCTATAGGTGGCCCAGCCCAGTGTTATTCAAACTTTTTTTCCAGGGACCCATTTTTACCAGCCAGCCAACCTTCGGGACCCAACCTGGCCGATCTTCGCAACCCACGCCGGCCATCCTGCGCGACCCACCATTTTCTCTGACCTTGTTTGCTGCTGTCAAAAATGGAGGAAATTATTTTAGGTCCCTTTGGCCCTTGTACACGCTCCTCCAATGGAACCTGTTGGATGAAGGTGAAGCCTTCCGGTGTCGGAAAGTATGGAGTCTCCATCTGTCCAAAGTTCTGCATTTTTTCCTGTAAAGTTTTATCAAATAAACCCCCCCATCCCCACCGAACTTGTAAAAAAAACATAAAATGACTAAAATAAATGAAAAAAATGAATAAAAAACCCCCGAACTTGTAAAAAAAATGAATAAAATAAATGAAAAAAATGAATAATCCCCCCCCCCGAATTTGTAAAAAAACTGAAATGAATAAAATGAAAAAAATGAATAAAACCCCCCCCCCCAAACTTGTAAAAAAAATGAAATGAATAAAATAAACAAATAAAAACCACTACAGAACTTGTAAAACAAAAAGCTACAACCATTTGAAAAGATAGCGGTCGCACTGCGCATGCGTGCCTGATTTGCACATGCGCACTGATCATCGCATGCACATGCACAATGCTTCCAAATTTTTTTTTTAACATGTTCCCGGCCGCTTGCAGCCGGCGTTATGAAAATCCGGCTGCTGCGCGGGGATTTGCGCGATCGGCAGCACTGTGGACAACAGCTTCGCGGCCCTCCCGACACCCGCCCGTGACCCACCCACAGGTCGCACCCCCGACTTTGAAGAACACTGGCCTAGCCCTCCCAGAACTGCAATATTACCACTGGGCAGCGACCGCCGAGAGAGTAAAGGAGTGGATAAAGGAGCCAGAAGCTGAGCAGGTGCTTATTCAGGAGGGTTCCTGCAGAGGGCTCTCCGGGCCCTAGCCATTGCTGCACTCCCATCCCCACCTAATCAATATTCAACGAGCCCAGTGGTGGTCACAACCATCTGATCATGAACCATTAACCGAAATGTCCAAAAGGCCCCATCTGCAACCACCACAGGTTTACGCCAGCATCTATGGAAGCCACCTTCAAAGGGACTTTTACACCAACAACAGACTGACAATGCTCGAGGAACTGACAGAAAAATTCCAGCTGATGGGTGGAACAAACTTAGGACTTAGCACCTACAATTCAAAAACCTCCTATGAAGGGAAACGAGGACATATCCCTGACCACCACGGTGTATCCTTGACCATCACGACAATCACTGCTAGAGGACCAACTGGACGTGGACATCCAAGGGAAAGGGAACTGTGGTGATATTTATGGGTGATTACTAAGGGGGGCCAACACCCAACTGGACGATACAAAAGAGAAGTGGGAGGAGGACTTGGGGTTTGAAATAAGGTGGGGATTCTGGAGCGAAGCACTGCACAGGATCAACTCCACCGCCACATGTGCAATGTTAAGCCTAATGCAGCTAAATGTCGTACACAAAGCCCACTTAATCAGAACCTGAATGAGCAGGTTCTTCCCAGAGGTGGCGAACAAATTCAAACGGTGTCAAGACGGCCTGGCCAACCACGCCCACGTGTTTTGGTCTTGCCCCAAACTTGCTGGGTTTTGGACAGCCTTCTTCGAGGCAATGTCCAAAGTGGTGGGGGTGAGGGTGGAGCCATGCCCGAGAGTCAGAACAGCCAGATCTCTTCATGGGGAAGAGGGCCGCCACCCTCGCCTTTGTCACCCTAATCGCCCGCCGGAGAATCCTGCTCAGCTGGGGATCAGCACCACCCAAAGTGGCTGTCCGACCTGTTGGAATTTCTTCAAATGGAGAAAATTAAATTCACCATCTGAGGGACGGAGGAGGACTTCCACAAAACATGGGAGCAATTCCCTCGGTTGTTCCAAGACCCGTTTGTAGCCAACAATTAAGAAGTCAAAGAACACGAGAGGGTAGCCACGATACAGCAAGGATGGGGGAGGGGAACCCAACCATGCCCAACAAAAGAAGCATGAGAAGCAGTATCACACCAACATAACAGAGCAGGGCATCAAGTACAGATGAGGGAAGAAGGCAAAATAAGTGACCCAGTGGGGGTGGTGGGGGAGATAGGGTGGGGATGCGCTGGGGAAACAGCCAAATCAAAAAGCTAATGGAGATCGAATAACAGGAAATCATAACCCCCACGAATGCAAGAAGAAGAACAACGATGTATGTATGTAAATAATTGAAACCGACCGACGTGAAAATATGTTTCTTTATCATCTATCTCCTAATGTTTGTCCATGCTTAGACTTGTTTTGTATACTATGAAAAACTCAATAAAAACATTCTTAACAAAGAGAGAATCCAGGCCATTATGTTAAATTTGTGCAGAACCATTGTTAGAGTGCAGCTGGTCTCAGTTCTCCTCTCCCAATTACAAGACACATACAGAAGCACTGGAGGAAGTGCTGTTCACATCTTGCATGTTTGACACCAGAAATAGCATTCAAAGAATCAGCAAGTGGATAGTGCTCATTTCTCCAGGAAAGAGAAGTCCGAAGACTGATGAATCCACTTACTGGAACAACCAGAAACTAGGAAGGTCATCAATATAAGATGGTCATTCATGAATCCAATCGGGGAATTCAGGAGAAACGCATTTACCCAGAGAGTGGTGAGAATGTGGAACTCGCTGCCACAGCGAGTGGTTGAGGTGAGTGTATTGATATATTTAAGAGGGAAGCTGAATAAATTCATGACAGAGAGAGGAATAGAAGGATATGTGAGTGTGGTGGGATGAAGAGGGGCTGGGAGGAGGCTCGTGCAGAGCATGAATGGAGCAGTTGAGCCGAATGGTCTGTTTCGGCTCTGTAAATATGAAATATCGTCAATGGATCCATCAAAGTTCAAAATAGCTCCTTCAACTTATTTCTTTGCCCTTTCTGATAATCATCCAGATCCTCATTGGAAATATCTGCCTGTCAAATTCCCAAACTTGAGGCAAAGGTGTGGAAATGAGGAAGAGAAAATTCCTGCTCCCGGTGTTGTGCACAGCATAAGTGATTATTCGCAGCTCAAGATATTCACACAATAGAATGAGGGGTCCCAGAATTTTTTTTTCAAACCTTGTCGTTCCCTGGTGTTGAACTGGAGATCCATCGGGAACTCCCATTGTCTTTACATTGGCTGGAATTCCCCGGCATTGGGATTCACTTTTCCCACCAGCAGTGACCCCCTGCCCATGGGCCACCCGCTGGCATGGGGTGCCTTCAATGGGAAATCCCATTGACAAGCATTGACAAGAGTGAATCCCACCATCAGCGAACGGCACACATCAGGAAGCATGCGGCTGGGGGGCCGGAGAATTATCGCGTCCAAGCTGCTACAATAGGTCCCCAGGCAAGGTACCCACATTTGTTAACCTCTGTGCGAAGTATCTCGACATGAGCCCCACTTGATTATATTCCAGTTGGGATACTGTAAAGGTCCTTCCTGTTTGTTCCTATTTATTCCACTATTTCCCTATTATTTTTGCTGTAACATTTTCTATTATTACTTTATCAGAATTAAAGTCAGAGCTCAGAGTGTGGACAGGGGCAAACCCCTAACCCAGCTCCTTGCCTCCTCCAAAAACCAATTCAAATTGAATCCAATTCATGGTCCCCACAAGAGAGACATACCAGATCCAGGCATTACACCTGACATCACGCTCATCTGAGCCAAAAGGCCGAGAAGCGATAATAACATTTTGATCCATCGATGTTTAATGGACCTGTGTCTTTAAGGCAAAGCTGCCTGTAAGCAGCCTGCACCTTTAATTCAAACAGAAGACTCCGGAAGGTTGTGCCAGTTGAAACTGGTGATAGCAGACTTGCCGGTATCAGTGAGTACTCAGTTTGATTAATTTGGCTGGTGGCCAATGAATTGGTCCAAGAGACTGTGCTCTGCCTAGAAACAGGTGGCAATTTGATCTGAAAACACTGGAATGTTTTTCAGAGCTTCAAGGATTGACTTTGGTTTCAGGTTGACTTCTGGCAGCACTGATGTAGGTCTGCTATCCTCTCCCCTACACTTTTCTCCAGAAAGGCTGTGTTTCTGAACTGTCTGAGAGCCTGGATGAATCTACATGCAGGTAGAGTCCAGAACTGACCGACGCTCTCTCCAGAAAGACAGAGGCAAAATGGGCCAACTTTCTCGACAGAAAGATCAAAGCCTGAATGGGAACCTCAAACTGAAAGCAAAGTTGAACAGCAAGATGATGACTGACCAGAAGGCCTGCTGCCCATGGGTACTGCATTTTCTAAACTACCGAGACTTTGCCTGAATGAATCTACAAAGAAGATCATTGCAGGCTGTAAACCAGAGACTTTAATCTGTATGCTTGTTGTGAAGAAAGCGTGCTCAAGAACCATCATCTGAAGCAAAGACTTTTATCTTTAGATTTTCATCCTTCTTACTTTTCACCCCAGCTCGAGCAGCATTTTTTCCACCCATGGGGTTTGACCCGCCCAAACAAATCCCGAGATCTCTGCATTCACTTTTATGAAGAACGCCTTGCGGATAAAAATTGTGAGGCTCTGAAAAACAAACAAAAACCTCGGGAGGAAAGTCGTCAAAGAACAAAGAACAAAGTAAAGTACAGCACAGGAACAGGCCCTTTGGCCCTGCGAGCCTGCGCCGACCATGTTGCCCGTCTAAACTAAAATCTTCTACACTTCCTGGGTCTGTATCTCTCTATTCCCATCCTATTCATGTATTTGTCAAGATGAGCCTTAAATGTCACTATAGTCCCTGCTTCCACTACGCCCTCCGGCAGCGAGTTCCAGGCACCCACTACCCTCTGTATAAAAAACATGCCTCGTACATCTCCTCTAAACCTTGCCCCTCGCACCTTAAACCTATGCCCCCTAGTAATTGACCCCTCTACCCTGGGAAAAAGCCTCTGACGATCCACTCTGTCTATGCCCCTCATAATTTTGTAGACCTCTATCAGGTCGCCCGTCAACCTCCGTCGTTCCAGTGAGAACAAACCGAGTTTATTCAACCGCTCCTCATAGCTAATGCCCTCCATACCAGGCAACATCCTGGTAAATCTCTTCTGCACCCTCTCTAAAGCCTCCTCATCCTTCTGGTAGTGTGGCGACCAGAATTGAACACTATATTCTAAGTGTGGCCTAACTAAGGTTCGATACAGCTGCAACATGACTTGCCAATTCTTATACTCAATGTCCCGGCCAATGAAGGCAAGCATGCCGTATGCCTTCTTGACTACCTTCTCCACCTGTGTTGCCCCTTTCAGTGACCTGTGGACCTGTACACCTAGATCTCTCTGGCTGCCAATACTCTTGAGGGTTCTACCATTCACTGTATATTCCCTACCTGCATTAGACCTTCCAAAATGCATTACGTCACATTTGTCCGAATTAAACTCCATCTGCCATCTCTCAGCCCAAGTCTCCAAACAATCTAAATCCTGCTGTATCCATTGACAGTCCTCATCGCTATCCGCAATTCCACCAACCTTTGTATCATCTGAAAACTTACTAATCAGACCAGTTACATTTTCCTCCAAATCATTTATATATACTACGAACAGCAAAGCTCCCAGCACTGAACCCTGTGGAACACCACTAGTCACAGCCCTCCAATCAGAAAAGCACCCTTCCATTGCTACTCTCTGCCTTCTATGATCTAGCCAGTTCTGTATCCACCTTGCCAGCTCACCCCTGATCCCGTGCAACTTCACCTTTTGTGCCAGTCTACCATGAGGGACCTTGTCAAAGGCCTTATTGAAGTCCATATAGACACCATCCACTGCCCTACCTGCATCAATCATCTTTGTGCCCTCTTCGAAAAGCTCTATCAAGTTAGTGAGACACGACCTCCCCTTCATAAAACCGTGCTGCCTCTCGCTAATATGACCCCTTGCTTCCAAATGGGAGTAGATCCTGTCTCGAAGAATTCTCTCCAGTAATTTCCCTACCACTGACGTAAGGCTCACTGGCCTGTAGTTCCCTGGATTATCCTTGCTATTCTTCTTAAACAAAGGAACAACATTGGCTATTCTCCAGTCCTCTGGGACATCATCTGAAGACAGTAAGGCTCCAGAGATTTCTGTCAAGGCCTCAACAATTTCCTCTCTCGCCTCCTTCAGTATTCTGTGGTAGATCCCATCAGGCCCTGGGGACTTATCTACCTTAATATTTTTTCAAGACGCCCAAAACCTCATCTTTTTGGATCTCAATGTGACCCAGGCTATCTACACACCCTTCTCCTGACTCAACATCCACCAATTCCTTCTCTTTGGTGAATACTGATGCAAAGTATTCATTCAGTACCTCGTCCATTTCCTCTGACTCCACACATAGGCTCCCTTGACTATCCTTCAGTGGGCCAACACTTTCCCTGGCTACCCTCTTGCTTTTTAACTTTTTAACGTCATTTTAACTGTCTGAATCCACCCCGTCCATGATGCATCCCACCTTAGAAAGTCCCCCTCATCTGTTCTACCAACCGCTCCAAATTCAGTGTATGTAGCTGCTCCCACTCCTGCATCACCTGGACACCCAAATATCAAAAGCTCCCTTCCACCATCTTGAATGGCATATCTCCCAATCTCTTCTCCTTTCTCCTTGCCTGGATCGTAAAGACCTCACTCTTATTCATATTCAATTTGTATCCCAAAAACTGGCTGAGTTCTTCTTATATCCGTCCAATTCCCCCCAGCGGGTCTGATATGTACATAAGCAGATCGTCCGCGTAGAGCAAGACCCGATGTTCCACCTCCACCCCGCACTATCCCCTGCCAGACCCATGATGCTCTCAACGCCAATGTCAACGGCTCTATAGCCAAGGCAAACAGCAGTGGAGAAAGTGGACATCCCTGCATCGTCCCACGGTGCAACCTGAAGTAGTCCGATCTCGCTCGATTTGTCTGCACACTTGCCACCGGTGCCTGGTATAGCAATCGGACCCAATCCACAAATCCCTACCCAAACCCAAATCACCCCATTCCCACTCCACCCGATCAAAGGTCTCCTCTGCATCCATGGCAACTACCATCTCAACCTCGCGCCCCTCTGGAGGCATCATGAGTACATTAAGCAACCTCCTAATGTTGGTCGCCAATTGCTGCTTCTCAACGAACCCGTCTGGTCCTCCCCCATTACCTCTGGGATGCAGTCTACGATCCTTGTGGCCAGGATCTTTGCCAATAGTTTGGCATCCACATTTAACAGGGAGATCGGCCTGTATGACCCACAGTTTTCTGGGTCTTTATCCTGCTTTAAAATGAGGGAGATAGATGCCTGTGTCATGTGAGAGTACCTTTAAGAAATGGGTGTTTATCAATAGCTGTAGTGGATGTTCTTTTAAGAAATGGGTGTTTATGAAATAGCTGCAGTAATGTCAGAGTGTGGGTGGAGCTGGGCTGGCTGTCTTTCACTTTTGTTTTTGAGCAGGCAGCTACAGTGTGTTTTAGTTTTGTTTTCAGCTGGATAGCTGCAGGCAAAGCAAACAGCTGTATACAGATCTCTCTGCAATCTAAATAATGTCTCCAAATCATTTGAGGATTTCAAAGTAATACATGTTTCTGTAGAGAATTTAAACCTGCTGTATTTCTGTAAAAAGAGTCTTTTGGTCTTATGAATGTTGTGAGGAAAGTTATGAAGGGTCACTTATAGAATATTGTATCTGTGAGGATTTATTGGTGTTGATAGTTGTTAAGATGTTTACTGTGGGTTTATAAAGTGTTAACTGGTTTCATAATTAAACATGGTTTTGTTTTCAAAGTACCTTCGCTCTCTGTTGCATCACACCTGTAAAGTAGGCTCTTGTGCTCCCCATAATCACAATCTATTAAAGGTCGTGGGTCAGGTGAACTCCATGATACACTTTGGGGTTCACTAAACCCTGGCCCATAACACCTGTGACAATGTTAGGGGGAGCACTCCCAACTCCTTTGTTTCATTGAAGGTGGTCCCAAAACCGCCGAGAATTTCTTATAAAATTCCACCGGGTACCTGTCCGGCCCTGGGGCCTTACCCGATTGCATCTCCTCCAACCCCTCCACTACATCTACAAGCCCAATTGGAGCCGCCAGGCCCTCCAACAGCTCCTCATCAACCTTCGGAAACTCCAACCCTCCCAAACACAGGCTCATCCCCACTTCCCCGGCTGGGGGTTCCGACTTGTACAATTTACTATAAAGCTCCCAAAACATCCCATTCACCCCAGCCAGGTCCAAGACCGTAGTCCCACCTGTGTCCTTCACTTTCCAAATCTCTCTTGCCACCTCCTGCTTCCTCAACTGGTGTGCTAACATCCTGCTTGGTTTCTCCCCGTACTCACATACCGCCCCTCTCACCTTTCACAACGGCCCTACCTCCTTGCCCGTGAATACGAACCCGAATTCCATTTGCAATCAATGGAGTTCCTTTAACAACCATTCCTCTGGGACCTTTGCATATCTCCTGTCCACTTGCAGGATTTCCTCTACCAGTCTCCCTATCTCCACCTGCTCCGCCTTCTCCCTGAGTGCCCAAATCAAACTAAACTACCCCCTGACCACTGCTTTCAGTGCCTCCGAAAGTGTACCTGCCAAACCTCGCCCGTGTCGTTGATATCAACATACCCCCAGATGGCCTTCCTCACCCTCTCACACACCTTGTCCTCTGTTAATAGTCCCACATCCAGCCTTTATTGTGGGCGCTGGGCACCCCCTTGCTCAGTCGTAAATCCACCCAGTGTGGGTCATCTGCCACCCCTGCCAACAAAGTATTATCCAACATGAAGAAATTTATTCGGGAATACACCTTGTGCGCATGGGAATAAAACAAAAATTATTTTGCCCTCGGCCTCCCAAATCTCCATGAATCCAGCCCCCCCCCCCCCCCCCCCCCCCCCTCACCCCGCCCCATGTGCTCCATGAACCCCTGAAGCTCCTTAGCTGTAGCCGACACCCTCCCCGAACTCAAGCTCAACCGGTCCAATCACGGATCCAGGACCGTATTAAAGTCCCTCCCCATAATCAGCCAATGAGAGTCCAGGTCCAGAATCTTCCCCAGCACCCGTCTCATAAATTCCACATCGTCCCAGTTTAGGGCATAGATGTTTACTAACACCACCGGCATCCCCTCCAATTTCCCGCTTATCATTACGTACCTTCCCCCAGAGGCCGGCACTATATCTCCCACCTCGAACGCCACCCACTTATTAACCAAAATTGCCAACCCCTTCATTTTAAAGTCCAATCCCGAATGAAATACTTACCCAACCCATCCCTTCCTCAGCCTAATCTGGTCCCCCACCTTCAGGTGCTTCTCTGTAGCATGGCCACATCCGCCTTCAATCGCTTTAAGTGTGCGAACACAAGGGCCCTCTTGACTGCTCATTCAATCCCCGCACATTCCATGTGATCTGCCCGGTTGGGGGGCACCATACCATCCACCCCCCTCCCCCCAGCCATAGTCTCTCTTGGGCCAGCCTCCGCACCATGTCCCGCACCTCCCCAGGCCCACTCAAGGCGCCCATCGTCATCCATCCTCCTCCCCATACACTTTAAAAGCCCTTCCCCTGTCAGAAGTACGACTCTCTCACCCTCAAATCCTGGAGCAACAACCCCTCCCCCCATGCTCCCACCCCCCCACTGACCTTTCACTCACCCCCCCGTTGCGCTTCCATGAACTAGCCCGCCCAGCTAGCCTAGCAGCCCTCGCCCTTGGCACCTAGCATCCTACCCCCCACTGATTCCGCCCCCCGCCCCCCCACTCGATCATTAGTGCAAACAATCAAAAACAACCCTTCCCCAAGCCCAAACAAAGAGACCAACCCCTCATCCCCGAACAAAGAACACACCTGAAGCCGAAAAATAAAGAAATGACCCCAAACGTAAGATAAAAGCAGCACCATCACTGCATCTCCACCAAAGTTCAAAGTCCACATTCTCCTGCCAGTCCGTTGTCTTTAACAAAATCTACCACCTCCTCCGCCGAGACAAAATACAATTCCCAGCCTTCGTAGATCACCCACATACTCACATACTGTACCTCCCAGGTACAGTAGTCCAAACTTCACCCCCTTCTTGTAGAGGGCTGCCTTGACCTTGTTAAAGCTCGCTCTCATCTTGGCCAACTCTGCACCCAGCTCTCGGCAGCTTGTTCCCCTGGGGCTTCTTCATTAACACCCTGTGCGCTCGATTCACCTCCAAAGGCCGTGCAAACTTACCCTCTCCAAGCAGCTTCTCTAGCATCCTCCCCACATATGCACCAGCATCGGCTTCTTCACTCCCCTCCGGCAGGTCCACGATCCTTATGTTCTGCCTACGTGACCGGTTCTCTCAGTCTTCAACCTTCCCCTGGAGCCGCCTCTGCTGATCACACATCAGCCCCATCTCCGCTGCCATCGAGGCAAATTGTTCCTCGTGTTCTCCTGCCACCTCCTCCACCTTCTAGATCTCCTGACCCTGGGCCACCAGCTTCATTTCCAAGCAGTTGACCACTGCCCCCATCGAATCCACCACCCCGGGCCAGGTCCTCCAGACTCTCGTTTCGTTACTGGGTGGACTTCTCATTTAAGAAGCTCACCAGTTGGTCCATCGACCACTGAGCCGGCAGAGCCGTACCCTGCCCCTCTGCCATCTCCACGTGCGTCGCAGGCGCCGTACCAGCTCCAACACATTCATTTTTTGACCAGTTCTTGCCTTCAGCTCCATACACCAGACGGTCAATCTCTTCCATTCACTCTCCCACACCTTTTTCTACCTCACATCCACCTGTTAACCGGGGAAAAGGTCAGAAAAAAACACCACGAGCAGGAGCCACCGAATGTGCGTTCACTCACTCCATGGTCACCGTTGAAAGTCTAGCCTCCCTTTCTTTATTAAAACCACATGGTTGGTCACAACAAGATCACTTCAAAAACAATCCCATCCCTTGCATATACCTTTTCTCAGTCCAATTTTATTTATGCTTTAAGAGGGATCAATTTAATCAAGTCTTCCTGAGTTATTTAATCAAGTCTTCCTGAGTTAAAGAAAGATTGAGTTTATTTGTTAATCAATGCAAGGAAACTAATAAAGCACATGCACATGCATTCACACAGATCAGAAATGAGAAATCAGTCCAAAAATAAGCAAATAAAGAGATATATGAATCAGTCTTTGGCTTATTTGTGAGTAGAAAGATAGCAAAACATTGTGACCATTTGAGATTTGTGATTCCGGCAGCGTTGACTTCAGCAGTTGAATATTTGGTTTTGAGAATCCAGGGTTCTGCAGTTTAGCTGAGTGGAGATGACCTACTTCATTTTCCACTGTGACTTTGCCGACATGGCTTGCTTCAGAAATCAGAGCAAGAGAGAGATGGGCTTTTATCTTTACCTAACGGAGCAAGGATGACTGCTGCTACCTTTCTTCGTGCCTGTGTCACATACTCTGACACATCCAGCACTAGCCCATGGTTATAGCTGGCTTTCTATCCCAGTCTCTTGTGTAATCCTGAAAAAGGGGAGAACCAATGACAGATCTGAGGCACAATTTACAGATGCAACTCCTGCTGAGATGATAATCAGCTACTATTATCTCCACAGGAGATTACAGTCAATTTCTGCATGGCTTTGTGCCTTTGAAGCACTGTTCCGGTCGCCATACACCTCAGTTAGACCACAGTTGGAGCACTGAGCATAGGTCTGACCTCCATATACCTTGGCTAAGCCACACTTGGAGCACTGTGCACAGTTCCATTATCCCTATGCCTTGGGTGGATCACAATTAGAACATAGAACATAGAACAGTACAGCACAGAACAGGCCCTTCGGCCCTCGATGTTGTGCCGAGCAATGATCGCCCTACTCAAACCCACGTATCCACCCTATACCCGTAACCCAACAACCCCCCCCCCCCCCCCGCCTTAACCTTACTTTTTAGGACACTACGGGCAATTTAGCATGGCCAATCCACCTAACCCACACATCTTTGGACTGTGGGAGGAAACCGGAGCACCCGGAGGAAACCCACGCACACACGGGGAGGATGTGCAGACTCCGCACAGACAGTGACCCAGCCGGGAACTGAACCTGGGACCCTGGAGCTGTGAAGCATTTATGCTAACCACCATGCTACCGTGCTGCTAATTGGAGGATTATGCACAGTTCCGTTATCCCTATGCCTTGAGTGGATCACAATTGGAGGACTATGCACAGTTCCGTTCTCCATATTATCAGGTAGAACACACCTGGAACACTGCACAGTCCCGGTCTCTATACACCTTGATTAGATTATACTTGGAGCACCGTGCACAGTTCTGATTTCCATACACCTTGGTGAGACCAGACCTGGAACACTGTGCACATTTCCGTTTTCCCTATGCCTTGTTTAGACCACCCTTGGAACACTGTACACAGTTCTGGCCTCTATTTACCTTGGTTAGGCAACACTTGGAGCAATGAACACAGTTCTGTTCTCCATATACCTTGGTTAGACCACATTTGAAGCACCATGCCCAGTTCTGGTCTCCATATAAGAACATAAGAACATTAGAACTAGGAGCAGGAGTAGGCCATCTGGCCCCTCGAGCCTGCTCCGCCATTCAATGAGATCATGGCTGATCTTTTGTGGACTCAGCTCCACTTTCCGGCCCGAACACCATAACCTGTAATCCCTTTATTCTTCAAAAAACGATCTATCTTTATCTTAAAAACATTTAATGAAGGAGCCTCAACTGCTTCACTGGGCAAGGAATTCCATAGATTCACAACCCTTTGGGTGAAGAAGTTCCTCCTAAACTCAGTCCTAAATCTACTTCCCCTTATTTTGTGGCTATGCCCCCTAGTTCTGCTTTCACCCGCCAGTGGAAACAACCTGCCCGCATCTATCCTATCTATTCCCTTCATAATTTTAAATGTTTCTATAAGATCCCCCCTCATCCTTCTAAATTCCAACGAGTACAGTCCCAGTCTACTCAACCTCTCCTCATAATCCAACCTCTTCAGCTCTGGGATTAACCTAGTGAATCTCCTCTGCACACCCTCCAGTGCCAGTACGTCCTTTCTCAAGTAAGGAGACCAAAACTGAACACAATACTCCAGGTGTGGCCTCACTAACACCTTATACAATTGCAACATAACCTCCTTAGTCTTAAACTCCATCCCTCTAGCAATGAAGGACAAAACTCCATTTGCCTTCTTAATCACCTGTTGCACCTATAAACCAACGTTTTGCGAATCATGCACTACCACACCCAGGACTCTGCACAGCGGTATGTTTTAATATTTTATCATTTAAATAATAATCCCTTTTGCTATTATTCATACCAAAATGGATAACTCACATTTGTCAACATTGTATTCCATCTGTCAGACCCTTGCCCAGTCACTTAACCTATCCAAATCCCTCTGCAGACTTCCGGTATCCTGTGCACTTTTTGCTTTACCACTCAACTTAGTGTCATCTGCAAACTTGGATACATTGCCCTTGGTCCCCAACTCCAAATCATCTATGTAAATTGTGAACAATTGTGGGCCCAACACTGATCCCTGGTGAGGAAGGAGCAGGGCTCAGAAAGCTCATGTTTGAAACAAACCTGTTGGACTTTAACCTGGTGTTGTAAGACTTCTTACTATACCTTGGTTAGACTTCACATGGAGCACAGTGCACAGTTCTGATCTCCGTAAACCTTCGTTAGATGACAGACTGAGCACTGTCCCAGTCTCCATATACCTTGGTTAACCCACACTTGGAGCACTGTGCACCATTTTGGTTTTCACATACCTTGGCCAAACCATGCATGGAGCACTGTGCACAGTTCTGGTTTCCATATACCTTGGTTAGACCATATGTGGAGCACTGTGCACAGTTCTGAACTCCACATACCTTGGTTAGACTACATTTGTGGCACTGTGCACAGTGCCAGTCTCCATATACTTCTGCTAGAATACACCTGGAGCACTGTGCATAGTTCTGGTCTCAATATGCCTTGGTTAGATCACACCGAGCAATGTGCATAGTTCTATTCTCAATATACCTTGGTTAAGCCATACTTGGTGCACTGTGCACAGTTCTGGTCTCCACATTCCTTGGTTAGACCACACTTGGAGCATTGTGCATAGTTCTGGTCACCTTATTCTTTGGTTAGATCACACTTCGAGCAATGTGCAAAGTTCTATTCTCAATATACCTTGGTTAAGCCACAATTGGGGCACTGTGCACAGTTCTGGTCTGCACATTCCTTGGTTAGACCACACTGGGCACACTGTGCATAGTTCTGGTCTCCGTATTCCTTGGTTCAGCCACAGCAGGAGCACTGAGCAGTTTCCATATTCCTTCTTTAGACCACAGCGTGAGCACTGTGCGCAGTTCTGGCCTCCATTTACCCTGGTTAGATTGGAGAGAGAGTTGACTGTGGAAAGAGACCGCAGACTGGAATGGTATTGGACACGGGGTGAGAGAGAGACAGTGTGTGAGGGTGGTCAGCAAGGAAAGCAGAGATGAGCAAGAGAGAGAGAGATGAGAAGATAGGGACAGAGAGAGAGAAAAGAGGGAAAGGAAAAGTAGGAGGAAGAAAAGAGATGATGAGGTGAGAGAAGTGGAAGAGTGAAAAGTAGGAGCGGAAGAAAAAAGGAGAGTAGTGGAAGAAAGACTTGATGTGCAGGGGAAAGAGAGGCAAGTATGGGGAAGAGAAGGGAAGAGGGTATAGTGAGGAAAAGAAGGAGTGGGGAAGGAGAAGTGGAGCGAGGAAGAGAGTGAGAGGATGGGAGTGAAGGGGAGAGTGGAAGTGGGAAGTGAGGGAAAGAGGGAAATGAGGAAAAGAGGGATGTAAGGGAGAGAGGGAAGAGGGGAGTGAGGCAAAAAAGAGGGAGGGGAATGAGTGAGGAGGGAGGCGAGGGAGAGAGGGAAATGGGTAGTGAAGGGAGGAGGAAAGCAAGGAAGGGAGTTTGAAGAAGGGAACACGAGAGAAAGGGGGAAGGGAGTCGCAGGGAGGGGAGAGAGAGAAGAGAAGATGGAGGGGGAGAGAGAGACTGTAGAAAGGAGAGTGAAGGAGGGAGTGTGATGGAGAACAAAGTGGGAGAGGGGCAGAGGAAGTGAAAGAAGGAAAAGGATTGAAGTTAAAGAGATTTCCTCTTTATGAAGAGAAAACATGGTGCACGTCATCCCCCATTCCATCAGGAACTAATAAACGTACATTATGCAAATACAGAACCCTGGGTGCGGACAAGGTCACCCAACCCCCTGACACCCTTAACCTGGCTTGGGGAAAACCTTGAGCTCTGTCAGCTGACATTCACCCTGAAGAAGCCTCGGCTTCTTCTGCTCGATTTCGTCCAGTGAGAAACCAGGCAGGAATTTGTCCATTGAGTCATGAGGGAACATTCATAAATTTCCTCCTGCCTCATCCACTCATTAAACTGATTGCTTCAGAAGAGCCCCTCAGAAAATGTCCATGCTTAAACAATGGGAATTTCCAGTGCATTGGACAGAAGTAGTCCTTGTGTGAATAAAATTCTCGAAGCCTCTTCGCTGATGAGGTTCTTCTCTATTCCTTCATGGGATATGGGAATCGCTGGTTCGACCAGATTTATTCCCTAGCCCTAATTGCCCCTTGAGAATGTGGTGGTGAGCCAGGATTTTGACCCAGCGACAGTGAAGGAACAGTCAATATATTTCCAAGTCAGGATGGTGAGTGACTTGGCGGAAGACCTCCAGATGGTGGGGTTCCCAGATTTCTGCTGTTCTTGTCCTTCTAGATGGTAATGGTTGTGGGTTTGGAAGGTGCTGCCTCGGAGCTTAGGTGAGTTTGTGCAGTGCATCTTGTAGATGGTACACATGTCTACCACTATTTGCCGGTGGTGGAGGGAGTGAATGTTTGTGGAAGGGGAAGCAATCATCTAGGGCTGCTGTGCCTTGAATGTTGTCGAGCTTCTTGCGTGTTGTTGGAGCTGCACTCATGCAAGCAAGTGGAGAGTATTCCATCACACTCCTGACTTGTGCCTTGTAGATGGTGACTTGTGCCTGAAGATGCTGCACAATTGCCAGGCAATGACCATCTCCAATAAGAGAGAATCTCTCACCTTGACATTCAATGGCATTGTCATTGCTGAATCCCCCACTATCAACATCCTCATGGTTACCATTGACCAGAAACTGAACTAGCCATGTCAATACTGTGGCTACCAGAGCAGGCCAGAGGCTGGGAATCCTGCGGCGAGCAACTCACCTCCTGACTCCCCAAAGTCCGTCCACCATCTATACAAAAATTACATGTCTACAGGGGAAACAGTAGTGTTTGAGCTGCTCTTGCAATGAGGTGTCGCTGACACCACAGACTGAATGGTCTCCCTCAACGCTGCAACCTTTCTGTGATTCTATGGATCAAAATCATTGAGCTCCCTCCCCAACAGCACTGTGGGTGCACCTAAACCACATGGACTGCAGTGGATCAAGAAGGCAGTTCACCACCACCTTCTCAAGGGTAATTAGGAATGGGTAATTATTGCTGGTTTAACTTTAATGCCCACATATCCCAAATAAAAACAAGAGGTACGCCCTCACGCACACACACTCACACAAAAATACATTCTCTCTCACTCTCACTGACTCACTCATAGTGAGGCAGAAACACACACAGTCACTACCACTCACACACACACACAGTCACTCACATTTGCTGACACACTTACACTCTCACACATGAACACACATTCATAGAAATACTCACAAATACACTCACACTCACTCTCACACAAACACACCCCTCACACATACACATACCAGCACATTCACAAACATACACGGGCATAAACATACACACACATAAACAAACACACTCATACATGCACACACATACTCACACTCGCAGAAACATGCACACACACTCGTGCACAAAATCTCACACACACAGAAACACACATACATACTCACACTCATGCGCACAATCTCAAGCACACACACACTTGTGCACTTACAAACACACAATCACAGAAACATACATACTAACACAGGTACAAACACACACGTTCGCTCACAGACTCACGCATAACACATCCACATTCTCTCACTGACTGACTCAACCACATTCCTCAGTGAACTATCAGAGTGGGAATGCCTGATATTTCTCAGAAGTAAACGGGAAATCTGCGGCCCTGGCTGTGGGTTCTTCAATACCACACTCAACCTGATAGCGTCAATGGGGTTTTAAGCAGCCACGGACTCTCCCTGCCATTTCCTCTCACTTTATTGATGTTGAAACCGTTTGTCAGAGGCTTCCTGCTCAAAGGGATTGCCTAATTCGGTTGCAGAGCTGGAAGCTTCGTGATTCGGTAGGCCGTTGAATTCCTGAGATGAGGTGGCGGCCTGCAGATCGCAAACGCAGTGATTCTGGCTGATCGTGTAAGACAGCTCTCAATGTCTGACCGGCAGAGCAAATTCACTTGCAGGAACATGACAACCTAAGGCTGAGGAGTGGGAAGAGGCCATTCGGCCCTTTGAGCCCGCTCCGCTGCCGTTCAATAAGATCATAGAACATAGAACATAGAACAGTACAGCACAGAACAGGCCCTTCGGCCCTCAATGTTGTGCCGAGCCATGATCACCCTACTCAAACCCACGTATCCACCCTATACCCATAACCCAACAACCCCCCCCCTTTAACCTTACTTTTATTAGGACACTACGGGCAATTTAGCATGGCCAATCCACCTAACCCGCACATCTTTGGACTGTGGGAGGAAACCGGAGCACCCGGAGGAAACCCACGCACACAGGGGGAGGACGTGCAGACTCCACACAGACAGTGACCCAGCCATGTCTGATCTCACCACCACTTTCCTGCCTGCGACTCCCTGTCCATCAAATATCTATCTCACTCAGCCTCGCGTATGTCCAGTGACCCCCACAGTCTCCACTGCTCTGCCAAAGACAAACCACCCTCTGAGGGTGGTTTTGATCCTGGCCGCGAGGTTTGCTCGTGTCGCACGGGAGGGTTGAAACTAGTACGGCAGGGGGGTGGGCACCGGAGCAATAGGTCAGAAGGTGAAAAAATTGAGGGAGAACTGGGAAATAGGACCAGTATGGCTCTGAGGAAGAGCAGACAGGGAAATGTTGCTGAAAACAGCGGGACTGGTGGCCTGAAGTGCATATGTTTTAATGCAAGAAGTATAACAGGTAAGGCAGATGAACTTAGAGCTTGGATTAGTACTTGGAACTACTTTTTAAATTTTTTTTTAATTTAGCGTACCCAATTATTTTTTTCCAATTTAAGGGGCAATTTTAGCGTGGCCAATCCACCTGACCTGCACATCTTTTGGGTTGTGGGGGTGAAACCCACGCAGACACGGGGAGAATGTGCAAACTCCACACGGACAGTGACCCAGGGCCAGGATTCAAACCCGGGTCCTCAGCGCCGTAGGCAGCGATGCTAACCACTGTGCCACCGTGCTGCCCTGTACTTGGAACTATGATGTTGTGCCATTACAGAGACCTGGTTGAGGGAAAGACAGGATTGGCAGCTAAACGTACCAGGATTTAGGTGTTTCAGGCGGGATAGGGAGGAAAAAGGGGAGGAGGAGTTGAACTACTGGTTAGGGAGAATATCACAGCTGTACTGTGGGAGGACACCTCAGAGTATTGCGAGGCTATATGGAATACGCAGGTCTCCAAACAGCCAGCGGGAGATAGAGGAGCAGATAGGTGGACAGATTTTGGAAAGGAGTAAAAGCAACAGGGTTGTAGTGATGGGAGACTTTAACTTCCCCAATATTGAATGGGAGTCACTTAGTGCTACGGGCTTAGGCGGGGCAGAGTTTGTAAGGAACATCCAGGAGGGCTTCTTAAAACAATATGTAGATAGTCCAACTAGGGAAAGGGCTGTACTGGGCCAGGTATTGGGGAATGAGCCCGGCCAGGTGGTAGAAGTTTCAGTAGGGGAGCATTTCGGGAACAGTGACCACAATTCAGTAAGTTTTAAAGTGCTGGTGGACAAGGATAAGAGTGGTGCTCGGGTGAATGTGCTAAACTAGGGGAAGGCTAATTATAACAATATTAGGCGGGAACTGAAGAACATAGATTGGGGGCGGATGTTTGAGGGTAAATCAACATCTGACATGTGGGAGGCTTTCAAATGTCAGTTGAAAGGAATTCGGGACCAGCATGTTCCTGTGAGGAAGAAGGATAAATATGGCAAATTTTGCGAACCTTGGATAATGAGGGATATTGTAGGCCTTGTCAAAATGAAAAAGGAGGCATTTGTCAGGGCTAGAAGGCTGGGAACAGATGAAGCCTGTGTGGAATATAAGGAAAGTTGGAAGGAACTTTAGCAAGGAGTCAGGAGAGCTAAAAAGGGTCACGAAAAGTCATTGGCAAATAGGGTTAAGGAAAATCCCATGGCTTTTTACATGTACTGTTTTTGTAAATCCACCACTCTGTCTTAGAATTCCCCCTATACCAAAAAGGGCCGATATTCCAAATGGTGAACAGGGATTCTCACTCCCTGACTCCGATGCAGGCTTCTGCGGGTGCTATTCAGGTCAAACTATATTTCCAAGTTATTCCCCGGTATAACCCATACCTTCACCGAAGAATTTTACCTACTTACCCCTTAGTAGCATCGATGTCCTGGGTCCTGCATTGCTAAGGAAGTGAAGTAAGCTAATAACCACTTTTTCAGGTTAAATTATTTTATTATTATTATACTTTTTTTAAATAAGTTGTAAACACTTTCTTTACAGAAAGGAAAAACGATTAGTGATTCTGGATGCTGCTGGTTTGTTGTAGGGACCTTCAAACTCTCTCTCTCTTGTAGTTCTCCTCCCCTTCTCTCCTGTTGCTGTTTCTCTCTCTCTCTCTCTTTTAATTCTCCTCCCCATCTCTCCTGTTGCTGTTTCTCTCTCTCTCTGTTTTCTCTGTTTTCCTGCTGCAGGTTGTAATAACAATTCTGACAGACTGAAATTGATTGCATTTTTGACAGAAGAGCTGGCAACAGTTTCTGCTCTTTTCAGCTGCCACCAACCTCTTGTGGGATCTTTCCCTGCACTCTCCCAGACCAGATATTGGCAGACCTCTATGTTTCAAATGACACATTCTGTATTTTCCAGAACAGTACATAAAAAGCAAGAGGGTAGCCAAGGAAAGGGTTGACCCACTGAATGACAGGGGAGGCAATCTATGTGTAGAGCCAGAGGAAATGGGCGAGATACTAAATGAATACTTTGCATCAGTATTCACCAAAGAGACGGGCAGTATGGTAGCACAAGTGGCTAGCACTGTGGCTTCACAGCGCCAGGGTCCCAGGTTTGATTCCACACTGGGTCACTGTCTGTGCGAAGTCTGCACCTTCTCCCCGTGTCTGCATGGGTTTCCTCCGGGTGCTCCGGTTTCCACATACAGTCCAAAGACATGCAGGTTAGGTGGATTGGCCTTGCTAAATTACCCTTAATGACCAAAACGGCTAGGAGGGGTTATTGGGTTATGGGGATAGGATGGAAGTGAGTGCTTAAGTCGGTCGGTACAAACCTGATGGGCTGAATGGCCTCCTTCTGCACTGTATGTTCTATGTTCCATGTTCTGGAAGGAATTGGTGGATGTTGAGTCTGGCGAAGGTGTGTAGATAGCCTGGGTCACATTGAGATCTAAAAAGACGAGGTGTTGGGCGTCTTGAAAAATATTGAGGTGGATAAGTCCCCAGGGCCTGATGGGATCTACCCCAGAATACTGAAGGAGGCAAGAGTGGAAATTGCTGAGGCCTTGACAGAAATCTTTGGATCCTCACTGTCTTCAGGTGATGTCCCGGATGACTGGAGAATAGCCAATGTTGTTCCTTTGTTTAAGAAGGATAGCAAGGATAATCCAGGGAACTACAGGCCAGTGAGCCTTATGTCAGTGGTAGGGAAATTACTGGAGAGAATTCTTTGAGACAGGATCTACTCCCATTTGGAAGCAAGGGGTCATATTAGCGAGAGGCAGCACGGTTTTATGAAGGGGAGGTCGTGTCTCACTAACTTGATAGAGTTTTTCGAGGAGGTCACAAAGATGATTGATGCAGATATGGCAGTGGATGTTGTCTATATGGACTTCAGTAAGGCCTTTGACAAGGTCCCTCATGGCGGACTGGTACAAAAGCTAAAGTCACACGGGATCAGAGGTTAGCTGGCACACTGGAAACAGAACTGGCTAGGTCATAGAAGGCAGAGAGTGATGTGTTGGGTAAGCTGAGGACTGTGGTCACTGCAGTGGTGAGAGAGACAGGCTTCCAACACTTGAAGAAATGCAACTCGATTTTATTGAACACTTAACTATAATACATGCTTTAACTGTGGGTTGACACTATGCTGACTTGACTGGAGACCTGAGGCTAACCTGACCAGACTATCTTACTACCACATGGTGTTTGTTCTAATTGCTGCTCACGAGCTCTGACTGTCTCAGAGGCTGGATCCCGAGAGAGCGGGAAAACTAGTGTCCTCTGGCTTTATAGTGGTCGTGTCCTGTCTGGTGATTGGCTGCTGCATTCTGTGTGTTCACTGGTCATACTGTGTGTCAATCGCTGCCTGTCTGCACACCATCATATACCTAGATGTATAATATGACATCTCTCCCCACTTTTAAAAAAAAATGTGTTCAGGTCAATAAATAGTGAGTGTGTGTGTACAGGAGCCTGACTATATACAAAATATGCTAACGTATTTACTGGGAAGGTGTCTAGTGCAGATGGATGGCAGATAACACATGAGAAAAAAAACAATATGTACAGATGTGTAAACGATGAGATAACAAGGTAATGCAACATTCAATCTATAAATTCAGTCTCTGTGGCGGGCGACGAATTCCGGTTGACCGCCTCAAGGATGGGTCAGGGTCCGCCTGCACTGGAACAGGCGGAATTGCTTCCAATACAGAGGTCGGTAGAATAACTGGCAGATTGGTGGCCTCGTGGAAGGGCGCGTCCTGAGGAACCAGCGTGCGAGGTGGGACATCACGGTTAGGTGGCGGGTGCGGAAGTCGACGCAGTGCCCGCCAATTACGCCGAACGAAGGAGCCATCAGGCATACGAACGAGGAACAATCTCGGGGCCACTTGCTTGACCACCACAGATGTGGCAGACCAGCCACCGTCAGGTAACTGAACGCAAACTCGATCAGCAGGGACCAGGTCGGGGAGATCTGTGGCGTGGGCGTCGTACGCCGACTCGCATTGGGCCCGAGACTGTTGCCTCCTCTGTAGGACCGGGAAGTTGTCAAGGTCCGGAATGTGGATAGCTGGCACCGTCGTTCGCAGCGTGGGGTTCATTAGGAGCTGCGATGGGGACAGCCCAGTGGACAAAGGAGTCGCCCTGTAGGCTAACAGCGCCAGGTTGAAATCAGAACCCGAGTCAGCAGCTTTGCACAACAGTCTTTTAACAATGTGGACCCCTTTTCAGCCTTGCCATTCAACTGGGGGTAGTGGGGGCTTGATGTGACGTGCCGAAAATTGTACAGCCGGGCAAAATCTGTCCACTCCTGGCTGAAGAAGCAGGGACCGTTGTCACTCATAACTGTGAGTGGGATCCCATGCCGGGCAAAAGTCTCCTTGCATGCCTTGATTACTGTTGCTGAGGTGAGGTCAGTCAGTTTGACTACCTCGGGGTAATTGGAAAAGTAGTCCACTAGGAGGACATAGTCTCGGCCCTTGGCATGGAACAGGTCAACACCAACTTTGGACCATGGGGAGGTCACCATTTCATATGGCTGTAGAGTCTCTTTATGCTGAGCCAGCTGGGACCTTTGACACGTTGGGCAATTGAGGACCACGTTGGCGATATCGTGTCTGATGTATGGCCAATATACTGCCCCTCGGGCTCGACGGCGACACTTTTCGAACCCTAGGTGATCCTCGTGGATTTGGCCGAGGACCTACTCTCGCATGCTCTGTGGGATCACAATTCTGTCCAGCTTCATTAGTATGTTGTCTACCACCGCTAGATCGTCCTTTACATTAGAAAACTGGGGGCACTTCCCTTTTTGCCAACCATCCGTGAGATGTCGCGTGACCCGCTGGAGTAGAGCATCACTGGCCATCTCCTGACAAATTTGCACGAACCTTTCATCAGTGGCCGGAAAGTTGGAGGCACAGAATTGCACCTGCGTGTCTATTTGACAGACAAAGTCAGTCTGCTCACACGGTGTGGTGATACATCTGGAGAGTGCATCGGCCACAATGAGCTCTTTGCCCGGGGTGTACACCAGGTTGAAATCATAGCGGCGGAGTTTGAAGAGGATACATTGTAGCTGTGGCGTCATGTCATTGAGGACTTTTTGGATGATGTGAACCAATGACCTGTGGTCCGCCTCGACTGTGAATGTGGGGAGGCCATACACATAATCATGGAACTTGTCGATTCCTGTGAGGAGGCCCAGGCATTCTTTCTCAATATGAGCGTATCATTGCTCAGTGGGTGTCATGGCTCTAGAGGCATATACAACTGGTGCCCAGGAGGAGGAGTCGTCCCGCTGGAGGAGCACTTCCCAATGCCAGCCTGGCTGGCGTCGGTGGATATTTTCATCTCCTTGGCGGGGTCGAGAAACGCCAGCACCGGGGCCTTGGTGAGTTTCGCCCTGAGCTCTCGCCACTCTTGCTCATGAGCGGGTAGCCACTGGAAGTCCGTAATTTTTTTAACGAGATAGCGGAGAGCTGTGGTGTGTGATGCAAGGTTGGGGATAAACTTCCCAAGGAAGTTGACCATCCCTAGGAAGCGGAGGACCGCCTTCTTGTCCTCCGGGGTCTTCATGGCGTTGATCGGCGACACCTTGTCTGCATCTGGCTGCATACCGAACTGCGAAATGTGGTCACCAAGGAATTCGATTTCTGATTGACCAAACGAGCATTTGGCTCTGTTGAGTCAGAGGCCGTGCTCGTGGATCCTGGGGAACACCCACTTGAGGCAATCGATGTGCTCCTGAGGAGTTGTGGACCAGATAATGATATATCCCCTCGATGCCCTCCATCATTTGTTCCATTATGCGGTGGAACACCTCTGAGGCGGAGATGATGCCAAAGGGCATTCGGTTGTAACAGTAGCGGTCGAATGGGGTGTTCAATGTGCACAGCTTGCGACTGGATGTGTCCAGCTGTATTTGCCAAAACCGCTCGGAGGCATCCAGATTCGTGAAGAATTTGGCATGAGCCATCTCGCTGGTTAGCTCTTCTCATTTAGGTATTTGGTAGTGTTCCCTCATGATGTTGCAGTTTAAATCTTTGGGGTTGATACAGATTCGAAGTTTCCTGACGGCTTTTTGACACAAACCATGGAGCTAACCCAGTCTGTGGGTTCCGTGACCTTAGAAATGACGCCCTGGTCCTGGAGGTCTTGCAGCTGCTGCTTGAGGCGGTCCTTAAGGGGTGCCGGGTTCCGGCGCGGTGCGTGTACTACAGGGGTGGCATTTGGCTTCAACAGGATTTTGTAATGGTAAGGGAGTGTGCCCTTACCTTCGAACACACTGTGGTATTGTGCTATGATGTCATCGAGTTGGGCTTGGAAGTTAACATCTGGCGAGGCCGTTGCCTCTGCGGACGATATGGTGTGAACACACTGCACAAGGTTCAGGAGTTTGCAGGCCTGAGCACCGAGCAGGGAAGCTCTGTTGGTTCCTACAATTTCAAAACGCAGCGTTGCTTTTGAAGAATGATGGGACACCGCAAGCTAGCATGAGCCAGTGGCAGCAATGACATTGCCATTGTAGTCGAGGAGCAGTCAGGCCGGTGGAAAAATGCTTGGCTTGACGCGGATGGTGGCAAGGTCAGACTTTGAAATGAGGTTTGCTGAAGCGCCGGTGTCCAGCTTGAAGCGTATGCGAGCCTTGTTGACCGTAAGGGTGGCACACCACTCGTCGTCCGGATCAATGCTCATTATTGGGAGTTGTTTCACCATTGTTGATAAAGGCAGCGTATGCTTGGTGATGATGCCCACTCAGAATGGGGATGTGAGGCCCTCAGTGTCGGGATCTGGGAAGAATGTTGGATCGGAGTCTGTGACGGGTTGCTGTACTGACCGGACGCTCCTGCGCTGTGACTGGGATCGCTGTGTATTCGGCAGTTGAGCAGATCTGCAAAGGGCTGCGTAATGGCCAAGCTTGCCACACTGGAGACAGCGTCGAGATTTCACGGGACATTGCCGCTTTAAATGGGTGGAGCCACAGTTGGAGCACGTCATGGCGCCGCCGTCAAGACGTTCCGTGTGCCACCGCGCATGCGCAGTGCGGTCGAACAACGTGCGCACTTGCACGGTTCGGTCGTCGGCCTCGCCGTCCCCTTGGTCGTGGCGCACATGCGCAGGAACCCGGGAAAAGCACGCGAAATGGCCGCCCTCATCCAGACTCAGGCCCTGCATTTGTTTGATGGCCTGCACCCGTTCCGCATCGTGGGGGGTTTGCCGTGCCGTTTCTGCCGCCTTGATATGGGAGAACTGGTTGTTAGCGTGCTCGTGGAGGACGCAGGTCTTGATGACGATGGTAAAGGTGAGTTGCTTAACTTTTAGGAGCTGCTGGCGAAGGGGATCGGAGTGGACCCCAAAAACGATCTGATCCTGGATCATGGAATCGGAAGTGGAGCTATAGTTGCAGGACTGCACGAGGATGCGGAGATGGGTTAAGAAGGACTGAAAATGTTCATCCTTACCCTGAAGCCTCTGCTGGAACGCATAGCGTTCAAAGCTCTCATTGACTTCGATGTCACAGTGGCTGTTGAACTTCAGCAGGATTGTTTTAAACTTCATCTTGTCCTCGCCTTCAGCAAAGGTGAGGGAGTTGAAGATGTGGATAGCGTGGTCCCCGGCTTTAGAAAGGAAGAGAGTGATCTTCCTGGCATCTGATGCGGCCTCGAGGTCGGTGGATTCAAGCTATAGCTGGAACTTCTGCTTGAAAATCTTCCAGTTAGCACCGAGGTTGCCGGCGATGCGGAGCGGCGGGGGAGGGCGGACGCTGTCCATATTACCGGATGGCTGATCGCTGGTCAAAGGCAGATTATCTCAAGGTAGGTCCGTCAAACTTGAGCATAACTCACTGGTACCATGATGTGTTGGGTAAGCTGGGTCTGCGAGGACTGCGTTTACTGCAGTGGTGAGAGAGACAGGCTTCCAACACTTGAAGAAATGCAACTTGATTTTGTTGAACACTTAACTACAATACATGCTTTAACTGTGGGTTGACACTATGCTTACTTGACTGGAGACCTGAGGCTAACCTGACCAGACTATCTTACTACCACATGGTGTTTGTTTTAGTTGCTGCTCACGAGCTCTGACTGTCTCAGAGGCTGGATCCCAAGAGAGATGGGAAACTAGTGCTGTCTGGCTCTATAGTGGTCGTGTCCTGTCTGGTGATTGGCTGCTGTGTTCTGTGTGTTCACTGGTCATCCTGTGTGTCACTCACTGCCTGTCTGCACACCATCATATACGTAGATGTATATTATGACAGAGAATAGCAATGGAAGGGTGCTTTTCTGATTGGAGGGCTGTGACTAGTGGTGTTCCGCAGGGATCAGTGCTGGGACCTTTGCTGTTCGCAGTGTATATAAATAATTTGAAAGAAAATGTAACTGGTCTGATTAGTAAGTTTGCGGCTGACACAAAGGTTGGTGGAATTGCGGATAGCGATGAGGACTGTCAGAGGATACAGCAGGATTTAGATCATTTGGAAACTGGGCGGCGAGATGGCAGATAGAGTTTAATTCAGACAAATGTGAGGTGATACATTTTGGAAGGTCTAATACAGGTAGGGAATATACAGTGAATGGTGGAACCCTCAAGCGTATTGGCAGTCAGAGAGATCTTGGTGTACAGGTCCACAGGTCACTGAAAGGGGCAATACAGGTGGAGAAAGTAGTCAAGAAGGCATATGGCATGCTTGCCTTCATTGGCCGGGGCATTGAGTATAAAAATTGGCAAGTCATGTTGCAGCTGTGTCGAACCTTAGTTAGACCACACTTAGAGAATGGTATTCAATTCTGATTGCCACACTTCCAGAAGGATGTAGAGGCTTTAGAGAGGGTGCAGAAGAAATATACCAGGATGTTGCCTGGTATGGAGGGCATTAGCTATGAGGAGCGGTTGAATAAACTCGGTTTGTTCTCACTGCAACGACGGAGGTTGAGGGGTAACCTGATAGAGGTCTACAAAATTATGAGGGGGATAGACAGAGTGGATAGTCAGAGGCTTTTTCCCAGGGTAGAGGGGTCAATTTCTAGGGGGCATAGGTTTAAGGTGCGAGGGGCAGAGGTTTAGAGGAGATGTGCGAGACAGGTTTTTTTACACAGAGGGTAGTGGGTGCCTGGAACTCGCTGCCAGAGGAGGTGGTGGAAGCAGGGACAATAGTGATGTTTAAGGGGCATCTTGACAAATACATGAATAGGATGTTGTTGCTCGTTGTGTTCTCTCTTTAATTGGCTCTGCTTGGCGGTTAATATGGTCGCCTTCCTTAATTTTAATTACGTTTACTCAAGAGTCGGCAGGTATCTTTCGATACCACCACAAGGTTCAAAACCGAATACTGATCAAAGACTCGATAAACCAGTTAGTAAGTTCGAAATCAATGCTCATTTATTTACACACAGTCAATTATACTCATGCACAAACTCTACCAACTAAACTATCACTACTACTAAAGCCTATACTTAGCTACGGGCGCCCACTCAGTCAGAGGAACTATGGCCGTTGTCCGGTTCTGAGGCTGCTGGGGTTGAGCTGGTACGGAATAGTAGCTAGGAGTGTCTATCGCGTAGCGTGCCTTCACTTTGGACTTGCCTTATTCTGGTGCAGCTGCTAGGCAGGTCTCTCGTCGCTGAGAGCCAAGGCCAAGAAGAACGATTCTCTCTTGGGGGCTTCTTCTTATACCCAAAGGGGGCTTCGCGCATTTTTGGGTGGTCCCTGAACTTGGTCCCAATTAATTGGACCGTATCCTGATCATTGGTATCGATTTCCTCCAATAAAGGGGTGGCTGCCCTGATTGCTGGGCGGGCCCTAGGTGGCCGTTGGGCTGCTTTGTTCTAGTCGCCTCTGACTAGAGGTGTCTGCTTTAGTATTGTTTACCTAAATGTTTCCCTTTTGTCCCCGGAGATGGCTCATTAGTATGGTAATGGCTTTGCAGTATCGGTCTTGTCTGGGAGCTGCAAACTCCAATCCACAGACAAACCTTGCACCTGCTTTCTTTCTCAGCAGTGTCCATTTTTCCCTTCATTCTTTGCAAACCGTCCATTTTGTAATCGGGACGTGGCCACCCCAGGTGGCTACACTCCCTCCTTGTGATCCTCAATGTGAAGCGTGAAGGATCACATTACCATGTCGTCTTCGTTATCTGACCAAGCAGGGCACCCATGACTAGGCTCTACACTGCCCTATGCTATGAAACACAATTTTACCGAAAATCATTGTAAATACATACATCATCAAAAAAACTCTACGGGGCGCTATGACATTCAGGCATGCATTACAAAATTTTTAAAAACTGGAACCTCTAACTATCCTCAATAAACTATCCTCACTCAAACAATTAAAAAAATATTCTATCACATCTTAACTGTACAAATAGCAGCACACAAATTTTCTCTGGCTTGGCAGTCAAGCACAGAGTTTACATTTCTTTATTGAACAAATAAAACAAATACAAAAAACGGATGCACTTTAATTCATGTCAAGGGGTTCGGGGGTCTGGTGGAGTCCGAAAATAGGGGACCTAAACGTGTATACCGGGGTGCGAGAGAGGTGGGCTCTCCTTCGCCATTTCCTCATTCTAATTGTTTGCACAACACTGCAAGGTATCGCGAGTACTAAGAGGGCTTCTACTACATACGAAAGTGAATACCAGCTGATAAACTTATCACACCAGGTCGGGGTATTGTTAACCTTCGCTGGGCTCTGTGTATTGCAGGGGTGGGAATCATTGATGGCCTGTGTGGTAGGGGTTAGGGGGTTAGCGTCCACGCGCAATCGAAGGGATCCCACTAAGATCCATGTGGAAAAGATGGAGGTCATCTTCATCTTTCTTCTTCTTTTCTTGTTGCTTCCTGAGGTTCCGGAATTCTGTGAACATAAGCATAATATCTGTTATTATCTTGCTTAAGATCTTGTGTGTTTGTCTGTCTGTCCCTTATTTCCAATTACCCTTTATAATTGGTCACCATCTGTGACTCCTTTTTTTAAAACCGAATCTTTGGACAAGACATCCTAGAAAAATACTGACACAGTGTGAGCCGTCTCACAGCCTGTGCGATTTATCATCCCAATGTTTGAGGATGTAAATAGCATGTAGAGAGCAACCTAAGGATGGCCGTGAAATAAACAAAAAATTTCGAACGGAAAGTGCCAAAATGAGGTGTGTATGGGTAAAAAATGGATGCAATCCCCGGGTAGGACGGTGATCAGAGCCGTATGTGCTCTACCCTAGCGTAGCTGACCAGGGGGGTCCTCAGGCAGGGTGGGGACCAGTGCCGTTTCTCCACTGCCTGAGCAACTGGCAAGAACGGGTAAGAATGTGGTCATCGTGGGGGTTGCAGTAATGCCTCTTCTCTCTCGAAGCTGAAGAACAGTTACGAGCTGGTGTCTGGCAAACTTTTACCTCTAAAAGCTTTCTGCGAACAAACTTGTACCTCTGAACGGTTGTCTGTGGACAAACTTGTTCCATTAACTGCCAGGGGGCGTTAAAGGAGTGGTGGCGGGGGGCCGTGAAAAACGTGCAAATTTTCACAATCAACAGTTAACAGTCACACTAGCAAACAAACATAGAACAAACATGGTGCAGGTTCCATCAGAAAGGACACCGTATCTATCCATCGGTTCCTTTTTACCATCATCTGGACACCTCAGTTCTCAGTAGCGAACAGAGTCACAAAGGGATTCGTTTGGTGGGAGTCAGACTCAATGTCATAATCTTCTCCCGGCTGCCATACTCTCGACTGGAGTAACTTTGCCAAAGCTGCATGGGCCGAATTGGAGTCCATCTCATCGTTCCGGATGAGCCTGAACGAATTGTCTCAGTGCCAGAATCGTGTGTCAAGGTTGGAGCTACTGGGGTTCAATCCGTAATCGTTGGGCGATGGGTCTGGGTCAGGGGCTTTTATGTACGTAATCTCAAAGGGGTCACTGGAATCATGCTTTTAATCGCTGGGAGTGGGGCCTGGTACAGGGGGACAGTCGTAACGTGGTGTGCTGTGGCTGTCGTCATTGCTATCGCTATCACTGTCACTGCTGGTTGTGGGTGGGGAGAGGCAGAGCCGTGCCTCTGGGGGTGGAGTTGAAGTCGTGTCTGAGGATGGGCTGGACTGGCTGGGGGAGGGTAGGAATGCGTCATCTGTGGGCGGGGCGTGCTCGTCTGCTGCTGCGAGCAAGATGTGGTGTGTGTGGTTATTCTGTGAGCCATAAGCCTTAAGCTGGTTTATGTGGAACCACGCAGACTTTCCATCGGGATATGTGATCTTGTATACCGAGGGGCTTACTTTGTCCGAAATGGAGTACGGTTCTGAGAATTTTGGGGAAAGGAATGAACTGGGGTTGTATAGGGAAAGCATCACTCGCTGCCCGACTGCAAACTCAGTGGCGTGTACTGTTTTGTCAAAACAAGCCTTGCTCTGTTTCCTCCATGTCCCAAGTCTTACAGCTGCTGAGAGTTGGGCTGCCTTTAAGTTCTCAATTAGCTGCTGTACAGCGTTTTCATGTGTGAGGGCTGTGACTGCGGAGCTGGCCAAATCCAGTCCTAATAAATACTCTGACCCTTTCATGGGGCGTCCGGTCATGAGAGTGTGGGGGGTGTATCCTGAGGAGTGGATAGCGTGTTCCGTAAAAACATTAAAGCAAATGGGAGAACTGAATCCCAGGTGTTGTTATTCTGCTGCACCATTTTCCTGAGGGTGGCTTTTAATGTCCTGTTCATCCTCTCTACAATACCACTTGACTGGGGGTGGTACACAATATGAAACTTTTCTCTTATCCCGAAAATTGTGAGGACTTTTTTCATTACGCATCCTGTAAAATTGATCGGACTCTATACTGTGGGGGAGTCCCCATCTTGTAAAGATATGGTGGGGTAGGATTTTTGCGGTTGTCTTTGCCGTATTCGTTCTTGATGGAAAAGCTTCCACCCATTTTGTGAAGGTGTCGATGACCACCAACACATACTTAGAACCATTTCTGCAAGGGGGTAGGGGTCCTATGTAATCTATCTGGAGATTAGTCCAGGGGCCATTAATGGGGCGGGTATGACTAAGTTGAGCCTTTTTTGCATGTCTGTCCAGATTGTTCTGGGCACAGATCAAGCAATTCTCAATATAGTGGGTTACATCGGCTTTTAAATTAGGCCATCAGCAGAGCAGTCTGAGGTGGGCTAAGGTGGGTTCAATACCTTTGTGTCCATGATTGTCATGGAACTGACAAATGATCTGGTTCCTGTCCTGCCTGGGAACTACATAAATGCCATCTTTCAAAATCAAAATGTGTGGTTAATTAATTTTTAAATTATCATACGGGGCTGGGAAGGTTCCCTTTAAAACTTCCCTGCGTTTCTCATCTTCCTTTTGGGCCTTCGCTGGATCCTGAATGTTGGTCTGTGAGACCTGAACTGCATGTACTGGGGTGCTTTCTTGGGGGGGTTCCAAAAATAACCATGCCTGGAACCTGCCTTTGTTAGGGCGTCTGCTTTAACGTTACCGGGGGGGGAAGAACGGTGGTGACTGCGAACATTAATTATTCCATAATTGCTGTCTTTCGCTTTCTCTAAGATATGTTTGAGCAATGGGGCTGAGGGTAGGGGTTTTCCGTCAGCGAAAACAAATCCTCTCATCCATTTTGTGTTCTGAAAGTGGCCATCCCAGATGGCTACACAGATATTTTGCACCATCTCGGTCCAAAATGCATCAGCCCCCCTCCCCCCCTTCCCACCCACCAGCTCCCGACTCTCCAGCCAGGAGGATGTTCCTCTCCAGGGGGGAGAGGAACATCCTCTCGGCATCTCCCATTTCATCTGGATAGATAGAATCTGTATATATATGTATGTTTGGACACATATATTTGTTGAATTCAATATATAATGGGTTAGGTTCTACAGTTCCCCCAGCCGTGTGTCTGTCGGCCGTGTGCCGTTTGCTGGAAGGATTCTCCACTCTCACCGCCTGGCAATGGGATTTCACATTGTGGCTACCTTTTGCCGCTGGGTAGCCCACAGGCGGGGGGTGGGGGGTGGAGTACAGGGATTGCACTCCAAGCTTCTGCGCCAAAATCACGATTGGCGCAGGGACAGAGAATGGGCGATGAACCTGAAATCCGGTCCGACGTCGCTCCCACAAATCGCACATGGCTGCCTACGCGGCACGGGTTGGGAGCCATTTGGCAGAGGCCCCCACGGCGATTCTCCGATGAAAACTGGCCGAGTTCCCGACGGCGTGGTTTTAACCACATTTTGCCTGTCGGGCATGGCCAGCGGCGGCTGTGGAGTCAGTCCATGGCCACCCCGCTGGGGGGCGGAGGGATCCTTCATCGGGGCGGGTCCTCACGGACAGCCAGGCTAGAGATCGGGGGCCACTGATCCGCGGGCGTGGGTGTGCGCGATCTCGGGGCTGCCTATTTTTTCGGTCCAGTCCACAGTGTGAGTCCGCCATGCCGCACGGGGCGGCCACCGAAGGCCGCCGCCGTGCGCATGCGCGGACTCCTGACCAGAGGTACAGGGCCCAGTATCGGCAGGCAGAGCTGTGAGGAGTACTCCGGGGCCCTGCTAGCCCCCTTCAGGTCAGAGAATCGCTCCGGACTTTCTTCAGGAAAGTGCAGAGTGAAACGCCCGTGTGTTGACACTGGAGTGGGGACATAGCCCCATTATTGCAGAATCCTGCCCATGAATTGCAACGGCCCCAGAATCCTGGCCAACATATAAACTCTTGCATTCCTTGTGCGCCTTTCAGTTCCTCATCCCCTCCCACTGCATTTTAATCACTGTCGTCCCATGGGGATAGGGCAACCCTCTCTTAGCCATGGCGTGCACAGCAAGATTCCAAAGAGAAAACAGCCATGTGAAGATTAATGGGTCATTTGTGTGTGCCTAAGTTTCGTAACGTTGGCTGAGGAGATGGGGGGTGGGAGTGCGGGGTCTCCTCTTTCCTTTGGCCCCCATGCACAGCAAGATCCCACAAGCAGCAACTTGACACCGTGCAGATTCCCTGTGTGTCTGACTTTTTATCTCTTCCTCTCGTTCTCTTTCATTCAGCTCTTACAGCTTCAGGGCTAATTATTAAGTGTGCGAGAACTCCCGTGTTTGCTCTTATTTGGCATGAAGCCAGCTGACCTGGCGCCTGAATTCAGAGTTGCTGCTTTGCCGGATACACTTCCCCTTTGAGAGCTGTGCCCTCTGCAGACAGAGCACGCACGTCCTCGGCTTCACTTCGAAGTTGACGTTGTCTACATTGTAAACAATTGTAAACAAAAAGGTCGATTCACATTCCCCCTTCGTAAAGTACTGGGTACTGGCTCAGGTTTGTGAAACAGCTAGCCAATTGCCCCCCCCCCCCCCCCCCTCTCTTAAAGGGGCCAGACACCAGACTACCTGGAACCAATGCGCAGAGAGACAGAAAGAGAGAGAGAGAGAGAGAGTGAACCTTCAGAGTTGAGCTTGTGGGGAATTTATCATTGGGAGTTCAGCAAGTAATTAATACAATACTTCCTTCATTCTTTTGGCTGGGATTTCACCTGGCACACACGCGCAAAATACCCGTGAGGGAAGAGAGAGAAAATCCCTCCCCTGTTCAGCGTGTTAAGAGAGCAGATGTGGGATCGAGGCGTCCGAACCAGACGAAGATTTGAAAAGGGAGGAAGTTTCAATCCGAGATACTCTGTACTCGAGCTGACGGCCTGAGATGGGGGTGTGGTGGTGTTTCTGAGTGAGGGGATCCAGGTGCATCTTCCCAGGAAAAGGTATGTCTCCTTTTAAGCTTTGACAAAGGGCCATCCAGTTTGCAGCGTTAGCTCCCTTTTCTGCAGATGCTGTCAGATGCTGAGATTGTCCAGTATTTTCTGTTTTTGTTTTAGATTCTGCAGTAATTTCCATTTATCTCACTTTTAACCCTGTCCAGTTCTTTGCAATGACTCTCTCCTGCCCTCCACCACCCCCACCACCCCCACACTGCCTCTGTGACGACCCTGGCACGGGCCAAGTGGGTTCGATGCTGCCTGCGAGACGGACCTGCAACATCTTCAGAGTCTCCTTGGCTCCCTCGCCTTTGGGCTTCCGTTTCCCGCACCAATCTGGCAAGACACGAGATGGATTAAATGCAAATTACTGCAAATGCTGGGACCATAGAATTATAGAATTCCTCCAGTGCAGAAGGAGACCATTCAGCCCATCGAGTCTGCACCGACCATCTGAAAGAGCAGCCAACCTAGGTCCACATTATCCCCATAACTCCACCTAACCTGCACATCTTTGGACACTAAGGAGAATGTATCATGGCCAATCCACCAAACCTGCACATTTGGACTGTGGGAGGAAACCGGATCAGCCTGTGGAAACCCAGGCAGACACGGGGAGAATGTGCAAACTCCACACAGTTATCCAAGGTCGGAATCTAACACCGGTCCCTGGTGCTGTGTGGCAGCAGTGCTAACCACTGTGCCATCGTGCCACCCCACATATCTGAATCTGAAAGAAAACAGAAAATACTCAATCTCAGCAGGTCTGCCAGCTTCTGTTGAGGGAGAAGGGAGCTCACGTTTTGAATTGGGATGACTCTGTAAAGCTGAAGAGGACTGGCAATTGAATGCGATTTATACTGTCATTGTGGCAGGGGTTGCAGATATGTGGAGCAGTGGGGCTGGATAGAGGGCCAGCGATAGCTGTAGATTGACCAGGATGTCATGGACAGAAAGACAAAAGGAATGTTAATGGGGGTTATCCTGGCTGTGAAGCACTGCTGCCTCACAGTGCCAGGGATCCGGGTTCAATTCCGGCCTCGGGTGACTGTGTGGAGTTTGCACTTTCTTCCCGTGTCTGCGTGGATTTCCCCCGGATGTCCAGGCTTCCTGCCACAGTCCAAAGATGCGCAGTTTAGGTGGATTGGTCATGCTAAATTGCCACTAAGTGTCCAATGGTTAGGTGGGATTAGGGGGATAGGACGGGGTATTGGGTCCAATTCGGGTGCTCCTTCGGCGGGTCGGTGCAGACTCAATGGGCCAAATGGCCTCCTTCTGCACTGTAGGGATTCTATGACTCGATGACATCGTTTTCAATGGAGCTTCTGGTTTCGTTGTTTTGATGACTATTTGACCAACCAATGCATGTTGCCACACGACTGGTTTTGCGACAGTGCCCAATCGTGCCTTCAGCTCACTGAACACACTGTCTAAACCTCGCCTCAGTAACTTCAACGGACAGTGCCTCTGGCAATGCAGCACCCCCTCACCCCCACCCAGTGTGGCAACCTCAGTCAGGGTCTCCCATTGGACTCACTCAAGTGAACATCTCCTCTCAACAAGACCAGCAACCGATTATTTGGTCACGTTATCTTAGTTGTGGGATCTTGCTGCCTGCCACTTGGCTGCCATGCTTGTCAGAGATAGAACACTTCAACAGCACACCATTGCTTTCAAAGTCAGTTGTGTTTCGGGGGGTAGCACTTTAGTCTCTGTGTCAGAAGTTTGTGGGTCCAAGTCCCACTCTGGAGACCTGTGTCCTGAGCTGACTTGGAACAAGATCTGGACAATATCCAGGCTTGGGCTGACGAGTGGCAAGTAACATTCGCGCTAGGCAATGACCATCTCCAATAACAGAGGATCTAACAATCGCTCCTTGAGATTCAATGGCATTACCATCGCTGAATCTCTGGCAATAAACATCCTGGAGTTACCATTAACCATGAGCTGAACTGGTCGAGCCATATGAATACTGTGGCTACCATGGCAGGTCAAAGGCTAGGGATCCTGAAGTGAGTAACTCACCTTCTTACTCCCCAAAGCCTGTCCACCATCTATTCGGCACAATTCAGGAGTGTGATGGAATAGTTTCCACTTGCCTGGATGAGTGCAGCTCCAAGAACATCTAAGAAGCTCAACACCATCTGGAACAAGGCAGCCCCGCTTGATTGACACCCCATCCACCAACATTTACTCCCTCCACTATCGACGTACAGTGTCAGCCCGGGGTACCATCTACAAAATTAACTGCTGGAACTCACCAAGACTCCTTAGGCCGCACCTTCCAAACCCACAACACTATCATCTAGATGGACAAGAGCAGCAGATACCTGGGAACACCACCACCTGGAAGTTCTCCTCCAAGTAAATCACCACCCTGACTTGGAAATATATTTACTGTTTCTTCACTGTCTCTGGGTCAAAACCCTGGAGCTCGCTCCCTAACAGCACTGTGGGTGTACCTACACCTCAACGACTGCAGTGGTTCAAAAAGGTAGCTCACCACCACCTTTTCAAGGGACAATTAGGGATGGGTAATAAGTACTGTCTAACCAATCATCGCTGAATCTCTGGGCATCTGCAAAATCTCCAAAATCTGCATCCCTTGAATACATTTTGAAAAAATCTATAGGAAGGATAGAATCTCATTTACTTCGGTGTATTTCATAGTACTGGGGTCTCCCGGTGGATGGCACAGTGGTTAGCACTGCTGCCTCACAGCGTCAGGGACCCAGGTTCGTTTCCGGTCTTTGGTGACTGTGTGGCGCTTGCGCGTTTTCCCTGTGTCTGCGTGGGTTTCCTTCGGGTGCTCTAGTTTCCTCCCAGATCCAAAGATGCACAGGTTAGATGGATCAGCCATGATAAATTTCCCCTTAGTGTCCAGGGATGTACAGGTTAGATGGAGTTATGGGCGTTAGAGGATAGGGCAGGGTCAGGTAGGGTGTTCTTTCAGAGAGTCAGTGCAGACTCAATGGGCTGAATGGCCTCCTTCTGTACTGTAGGGATTCAATGGTTCTTTATGAACACATTGAAGAGAATGGTCCAGGGATGAGAAACTTCAGTTGTGAGGGTAGATTGGAGAGGTTGGGATTGTTTGCCTTGGAGAGAAGAAAGCTAAGAGGAGATTTGATAGAAATGCTCAAAATTATGAGGGGGCTGGAGAGAGTAAACAGGGAGAAATTGCTCCTGCTTGTAAAAGGATCCAGAACGAGAGGGCACAGATTTATAAAAGGAGCAAATATGATGGAGTAAAGGCTATTTCCACAAAAAGAGTGGTTTGGTTCTGCATTGCACCGGTAAGAAGTGTTACGGAGGCAGGTTCAATTGGGGCATTCAAGAGGGAATTAGATGATTAATTAAACAGAAACAACATGCAAGGGGAAAAGGCAGGGGAATGGCACTAAGCCATGATGCTCAATTGGAGAGCCGGTGCAGACAGTGTGGGCCGAATGGATCCTTCTATCCCTTGAGGTTTCTGTGATTCGGTGTCAGTAGCGTTGCAACACTAAAGGAGCTCCACAGTGTCAGAGCTGCCGCATTTCGGGGGCGATGTTTTAAACCAATGCCCCACCTGCACTCACTGGCGGGTTGGGAAAGATACAGGGGGGAACTTTTTGTCCAAATAACCAGGGGTGTTCTGCTGGCCACAGGAGCAGAAACATACAACCAAGTCGGAAAAGCAAAATAAAAGCCGAAAATGCTCGAAATGCTCAGCTGGATGTGCGGTCCTTGCAGAGAGAACTGCCACATTTCGTTGGAATTGTCACAATTTAGAGAACGGGAAATGGCAGAGGTACAGAGGGAGTGAGGCTGGGGGGGTAGATGAATGGTACTGAAAGTTCCGGGATAGGATGGGAGACTGAAGGGATCAATCGACAAGTAGGGATAACGGCACCCCAGACTTGTGTTTATCCCTCAACCAACATCACTTAACAACAAACCAACATTGTGACATCGGTGTTGGTGGGATCTTATTTTGCGGCAATCGCCTGCCGCGTTTCCTGCAGTGCAAACAGTGTGACAGTGTTCCTATAAAATGCTCCATTGGCTAGGAGGTGTTTCAGGACCTGAGGGGTGGGGGAGAGGCGACGGGGCAGTTATAAGAAATGGAAGATGTCCTATTGGTTGGGAAATCCATCGAGAGCCAATTAGGTCAATTTCTAGCAATGCGTATGTGTTTTCTTTAAACGAGGGTGGTGTTGCTGACATATCCATATTTCTGCACCCCGCCCCACCATCCCCCTCCCCAGTCGATGGTAGTCAGCGGTGGACCATCTGAGCGCCTGGAGAAGCACAGTCTGGTTACATGATTTCCGTGGCACACTGGCTTATTGCAGTCAGTATTGAAGGAACAGGCCGCACTGTTTACCACACTCAGTACTGTGCACAAACATTTTGTGACGTTTCGCACCACTGTACGGGTGTACTCTAAAAATTTACAGAAATTTGAAAGCTACTTAATAATAATAATTGCTTATTGTCACAAGTGGGCTTCAATGACATTACTGTGAAAAGCCCCTAGTCGCCACATTCTGGTGCCTGTTTGGTGAGGCCAGTACAGGAATTGAACCTGTGCTGCTGGTCTTACCTGTATTACAAGCCAGCTGTCTTAGCCCACTGTGCTTAACCAGCCCCATAATTCTGTCCAGCATCATCTATGGTATTTGTGTGTGGCCTGGCAAGCAACAGAGGGTCTCTCCAGCTATTCCAATTTGAAGAATCTTCACTGAACTCGGAGAACATAAACCTGAAGCATCGATTAGAATATTCAATTCAAGGTAAAATCCGGTGTGAAAAGCACAACAAAGTTAGGGAGAAGAATAAGGGATTAAGGGAACTGAAATAAACCAACAGAACAATAAAAAGAGCAAATAATTTTTAAAAATTTAAATCTCCAACAATAATTAAAATCCGAAGGAATAAGTCCCCACAGTAAACTTTCAGTGTCAGATGGTTTTTTTGTGAGGAATGAAGAAGGTTTTTAAAATATTTAATATTTTTAAGGTGCGGTCCCACCTTGGGTTTGGTGAGGAAAGAAGTAAAACCTTTGAGAGGGGCAGAGGGATTTACTGGAATGGTTCCAGTTAATGTGGAGAGACTGGAGAAGATGGGATTTTCCTCTTTGGAGCAGAGGAGGTGAAGTGGGAGATTTAATTGAGGCCATTCAAAATCACGAGGTGGGATTTAAGTGGAGTAAATAAGGAGTAAGTGTTTCCAAGTTGGCAGGAGGATGGATAACCAGAGGGAACACAGATCGAAGAGAATCGCTAAAAGAACCAGTCGGCAGGGCAATGAAGATAATTTTTTTTCTGCACAGTGAGTTGTTGTGACCTGGAAGGTGCTGCCTGAAAGGGCGGTGGACGCAGATTCAATAAGAACTTTAAAAAGAGGGACTGGATAAATACTTGACCTGGAAAAATTTGCAGGAATGATTGCGGAATGAAAGGTGTCGGGAGGGACGGAGGGTGGGGACTAATTGGATAGATCTTTCAAAGGGCCTGCAAGGGCATAAATGGGCTGAATGGCCTCCTTCAGTGTTGTACAATTGTCTGATTCTAAAGCTGACACCTCAAAGTGGGTCATGGGGACCTCAGTATTGTCATTGTAAACTGTGTCAGGTTGTCAGGCACAAAGTTCTCGCTTACGCAAATGCTGGTAAATGCTTTTGGAACATTTCCCAACAGGAAAGCACTCTCACGCAGGTTAATTCCATATAGTTCTTTGGAAATGTATTTCCAGTTGAGGCTTGCTGGGGGAGGCCCATGACTTCCTGAAGGCCGAGATGCCTCAGCATTATTGCATTGTCATACAGTAACCGAATAGAAGAATTATCTGGAATTTGCTTATATTCCCTTGTCTGGGGAATTATGCTCGATGCTAGTCAGAATGTGCCATGTCGCGCTGACCCAGAGTTTCTGTAGAAGACGTGCCTGCAGTAAGGACAGCCTGAGATGGTCTAATCTGGTCTTTCCTGTCATTCGCTGACATCCCGAGGGCCCTTCTGCGCCTCGAGCTTTCCCTGTCATTCAGTGGGACCATGCTTTTTATTAATAACTGTTTTTATTCTCCATTTTCACATTTTTCTTCAAAATTTACACCCCACCCACAGACAGTAAACGGTAACAAATACAAAATCAATCCCCTTAACAATAACAACGATCCCATCCTCCCACCACCCCAAACACCGGCCCACCTGTCAATATATGCATCCAATAAAACAAACCCTCCCACGGTGGAAACAAAAAACAAAGGGGAAAAAGAAAAAAGTCGGGGACCGCTATGGTGACCATAGAGTCCACTTCCCCTGGCCCCTGACACTCAATGCCGTCCAACCTCTGACAGTATGCCGTACATGATACCCAAGAGTTGTAAACCCGCCACCCCCCCTCCCCAACTCCTCCCGTCCACTGCCATTTGCAAAACTCCTTCCCCCAAGCTCGGTTCCTTCCCCCCAAATTTCCACCCCAGCTAGACCATTCGGACCCTGTTCTACCAGGCTCCGATGGCCGCAGCCCCTCCCCCCACGTCACTCCCGTTCACTAGCCGGTTTAAGCACTCCCTCTGTACTGACCCTCTGACAGTGCAGCACTCCCTCAGTACTGACCCTCTGACAGTGCAGCACTCCCTCTGTACTGACCCTCTGACAGTGCAGCACTCCCTCAGTACTGACCGTCTAACAGTGCGGCACTCCCTCTGTACTGACCCTCTGACAGTGCAGCACTCCCTCAGTACTGACCCTCTGACAGTGCAGCACTTCCCCAGTCCAGACCCTCTGACAGTGCAACACTCCCTCAGTACTGACCATCTAAAGGTGCAGCACTCCCTCAGTACTGACCGTCTGACAGTGCAGCACTCCCTCTGTACTGACCCCCTGAAAGTGCAGCACTCCCTCAGTACCGACCCTCTGACAGTGCAGCACTCCCTCAGTTCTGACCCTCTGACAGTGCAGCACTCCCTCTGTACTGACCCTCTGAAAGTGCAGCACTCCCTCAGTACTGACCCTCTGGCAGTGCAGCACTCCCTCTGTACTGACCCTCTGACAATGCAGCACTCCCTCAGTACTGACCCTCTGACAGTGCAGCACTCCCTCCATACTGACCTTCTGACCGTGCAGCACTCTCTCAGTACTGACCTTCTGACCGTGCAGCACTCTCTCAGTACTGACCCTCTGACTGTGCAGCACTCCCTCAGTACTGACCCTCTGGCTGTGCATCACTACCTCAGCATTGACCCTATGACCGTTCAGCACTCGCTCAGTAGTAACCCTTCAATGGTGCAGCATTCCCTCTGTATTGACCCTCTGAGAATGCAGCACTCCCTCAGTACTTGCACTGGGTATGTCGTCCTGAATTTATGGGATTTGGGAATTGATATGCGGGTCAGTGGTGTTTAAATGGAAATTAGATAAAGAGGAGGATGGTTGTGACTGTCAATGCCCGCATTGACTTGTCGGGCTGAATGGTCTCCCTCTGTGTTGTGGATGCTGTGTAACTCAGGTATATTGTTATCTGAGGGAGGTCGGTCTAAGATCCCTGTAACCTTACCTTAAGTGTCCTGCCACAAACCTCAGAGATATTGATTTAAAATGAAACACAGACTCTGTGGGGTAGTGCAGGTTAGGGGACGGCAGGGCGTGGAGGGGTTCCGAAGGGCTTGCCTCCCAAAGCATCTTTGCCAGACTTGGAGAATCCTGCATTCATTCACTTCTTGAGGAGTGAATCAGCAGGCTATTAATAGCTGGTTGTCTCATACTCGATGTGCGTCGGCCCTCTGTTGTCACTCGTGACTCCAGTAATCTCCAGCATGACTCAAACTTCTCCCTCATAAGTCAGAGCAGAGTTTGCGTCGAGCGCCGGCACAGCTCCAGCTGCAGAGAAGGAGGAACTTTCAGATCTCAAGCGCACGCACATGGACGTGTCCCAAAGGGACACACAGCCCAGTGAGTACTTCTGGAAGTGATCTGATCATGGTATCAACTCCACTTTTCTGCCTGTTCCCCCTTAACCCTTGACTCCCTTAGAATCATAGAATCTCTACAGTGCAGAAGGAGGCCATTCGGCCCATGGAGTCTACACTGATCCTCCGATAGAGAACCCTAAACTCGGCCCATTACCCCGACCCCTCCCCGTGACCCCATCCAACCTTTTGGACAGTAAGGGGCAATTTACCATGGCCAATTCACCGAACCCACATACCTTTGGATTATGGGGGGAAACCCAGAGCACCCGGAGGAAACCCACGCAGACACAGGGAGAAGTGCAGCCTCCGCACAGACAGTGACCCAAGCCGGGAATCTAACCCGGGACCCTGGTGGTGTGAGGCAGCAGTGCTAACCACTGCCCTACCACATTTGTCGATCATGAATCTGTCCGACTCGGCATTGAATTCTGTTCTGTGACTTGCAGCGACCCCCCCCCCCCCGCCCCCGGATTCCACGGAGAGATTTCCAAAGATTAATGACTCCTGAGTGACAACATTCCTCTGCATCTTTATTTCAAACTAGAGACTTTGTACCCCAAAACTGTGTCCCTCCTTCCCATTCTCGATCCTCCCACCTCCACCAGGGGAAGCATCCTCTCAGCACCCACCCTGTCAAGCATCCCCTCAATATGATCACCTCTCATTCTTTTAAACTCCAATTGGTAAAGGTCCCGACCTGCCCAACCTTTTCTCATCAGACAAACTTCATCATCCCAGGAATCGGCCCAGTGAACGTTCTCCAAACTGCTTCCGGTACGATTTTATCCTTCATTAAATAAGGAGAGCAAAGCTGTACACAGTACTCCAGGTGCGGCCTCACCAATACCCTGTACAGGTGTCGGAAGTCCCTATTTTTATCATCTGACCTCCTTGGAATAAATGGCAACATTCCATTTGCCTTCCTGATCATTCGCGGCGGACTATCCTTTTCATGATTCACGGACGAGGACACCGGGCACCCCAATAACAAACTGGTAACTTGTTTTAGCGAGGCTGGTTTACGGGTTGAATATTGACACCGGGTGATTAGGAAGGCCTGATACCCCCCCCCCCCCCCCCCCCCCCCACCCCTTCCCCTCACCTCCTGTTAGTTCATTGCCCATTCCCCGGATGCCCTGAGGAGGTGACGATGGGGTCTCCTCTTGAACGCAGTTCTGCCTTCACCAAGGCAGAGAATGGTGAAGAGGAGGTGGCGTAGAGAAAGAGGGAAGTGAAAAAGAAAGAGAAAGGCAGAACAGAGAAAGATAGATTTAGAGAGAGAGAGAGAGAACTGGAGCGTCCTGGAGGAATGGAGAACAAAGAAGACAGATAGAGAGAGAGAGAGGGGAAGGAGAGGGTATTTCAGATTGGGCAAGTGGGAATTGAGAATGGGAGAAGGAAAGGAAGAGAGATAGAGAGTGGGAGGGGAGGAGCTAGCGGGTGAGGAGTTCAAACCAAACAGTACACAGTGTTAATGCTGTCATGGGATGATGCAGACAGGCCATAGATGTAAATGACCGAGGGAGCCAGAGAAGATTCCGGAATCTCGCCTCTTCTTCGGACTTCCCAACGTGGTTACGGTCTAAATGTGGCGAACCTGTGGGAGTTTGCTTTGAAACCTCGTGCTGAGCAGAAAGCTGTTCTGCTGAAAGTGACTATATTTTAGTTCCCCTTGCCCCTGTTGATCACTGCGACCGGCACACTGCCCTGTCAGAAAGTCCCCAACCTATCTATCGCTCTGGTAACCAAGACGACAGCAGACAAGCAGTTATCTTCTCGGCAGCCCTGTTACTCCACGTGGGACCTCTCTCTGTAAGTGAAACAACTAATCTATCAACGGGGTTTCAGCCATAGTTGGATTGTTTGAAGGGGGGGATCTGTGATGAGGAAGGATTCTGTGCCAAGTGAGCGGGCGTGTGTGTCAATGTTTGAGCTCATCTGCTGTAGAAATCCTCACCCAAACACCCTGTCATCACCAGGCTAATTTACTCCTTCCTGAACTTCTCTAATTTTCTCTAAAGTTCAGCTAATCCAAAACTGTGTTACCCTGTATCCAAACTCGCTCTGAGCGCTGGTCACTCCAGGTGCTCTCTGGCCAGGTCCATCATCACCTCACTTTTAAACATCGTGTCCTTGTGTTCAAATTCTCTGGCCCTCTCCTTATCTCTGTAACCACCTCCAGTCCTTACAACTCTCCCTATCTCTGTATCCTCCTCCAGCCCCTACAGCCCTCCCTATCTCAGTTGCCTACTCCAATCCCTACAACTCTCCCTATCTCTGTCACCTCCTGCTCCTGCAACTCTTCCTAACACTGTAATCTCCTCCTTGCAGCCCAATTTTCCCTAACTCTGTAAAGTCCTGCAGCTCCTACAACCCTCCCTGTCTCTGTTGCCTCCTCCAGCCCCTACAACCCTCCCAATCTCTGTAACCTCCTCCCTCCCTTTCTCTGCAGATAGTGCTGTCCTCTGGCCTCTGCTGATTAGTTCTGCTGTGGGTTTGGAAGGTGCTGTCGTAGGAACCTTGGCAAACTGCTACAGTGCATCTTATGGCTTGTACAATGATTGCTATTTGGAGCAGGGAGATGCTGTCTCTCTCTCTCTTATTCTCTATCCATCTATCAAATACAGGTTATGCTGCCAAGGCAGGCTGCAGAAACAAATTCCCCAGAGTGTCAAAATTCAGGGATGATCTACTCTCCGGGTTTGAGATGGTTGAAGGATTCAATAAGGTCGACAGGCGGATCTATCTCCTCTGCTGGAGAGCGTGGGTGGAGATTCAGGATGAATGGGGGGGGGGAGAAAGAACCTTTCAATTTGAACCAGGTCATTCAGAGGTCACAAAAGGGAGTGGAAATACAGAACTTTCTCCTTTCCTCGCACAAAGGGGGTCAATTGGAAACTTCAAAACTGAGATTGGTGGGCTTTTATTGCTCGGGATCAGGAGGCAAGCCCTGACAATGATCTTGAGGTAATGATTAACCGGGGTATCACTGTAACCACATGTACTAACCCTCACAAGGCCCTCGGGAAAACTTCAGCTGATTACCCCGTGGGATTCGTGGAACACGAGCTCCCCCGCTAGTGCTGAAAATAAAGCTGAGGCCCGTACATTCGCCTTATGCCAGTGAGACTAGAGTTCTGGTTCACCGCTGGTGTCATTGCCTTCCCAGGATTCATGTGCTTCTGCCTGTGCCGTGAAGTAGTATCCCCTGCCCTGGAAAGTCACACAGAGCTTGGCGGGGTACAGCATCCTGAACCGCATGTTGTTCTTGTATAAGGCCGCCTTGGCTGTGTTAAATTCCTCCCGGCGCTTGGCCAGGTCTGCCCTAATGTCCTGGTACACATTGATCGAGTGTCCCTCCCACTTACAAGAGCGTATGTCCCTTGCCAAGTTCAGGTTCTTTTCCCAGTCTTGGTACTGGTGCAGTTTTTGTGATGATGGTCCTCAGCTCCTTCCTGGCTTTGGGCTTACGCCGGAGTGACCTGTGGACTTCGTCCACCACTGGGGGCTTGGGGAAGCTTTCTTCTCCAACAAGTTTGCTCAGCATCTGGGCCACATATCTGTAGGGTTCCTGCCGTCGATACTTTCCGATAGGCCCACAATGCGGAGGTTTTGGCGGCGCCACCGATTCTCTTGGTCTTTGACCTTCTCCCTTAGCGAACCTTGTGTTGTCACCAACCTCACCATCTCTGTCTCCAGTGAGGCAATCTGGCCACTCTGGTCGGTTCCGGCCTTCTTCAGCTCTCTGACCGTCACCTCCTGTGTTTCCAATTGCCACTCCATCTTTTCCAGCACCGTGAAGGGGAACCACTTTCACCATTGCCATCATTTCAAGCTAGCCGGCGTCTCTAAGCACTTGGAGCTTTTGTGTTCGGAGGTCCCTCCACTAATTTATTGGGAGTTGGCCCAGCATATGTCCTGGTGGCCAATCCTGTTTGGGCGTGGTCAAATCCTCGTCGCCTTGCGTGTTCGTCATCGCCTCAATCTTCCCCTACAGACTTTTGCTGATTAGGCCATCCTTTCAGCTCCTCAGACTGTTGCCTGGCATGTCTCGTTCGTTGTGGTGGTGTTGGAGGAGGGTGTTTTTTTTTTTAACATGGGTTTCGTGATCTGTTTTGGGGCTAAAAGTCTTAATTTCAAGTTTCCAGGAGGATAGCCACCTTTTGTGTGTTTGCTCAGCACGTCTCTGTCACTGGACCCTCATAAATTTGCCTTATAAAAGAAAGGCCTGGACTGGGACTGGCACGGCGGCACAATGGGTTAGCACTGCTGCCTCACAGCGCCAGGGACCCGGTTCCCCATTCCGATCTTGAGCGACTGTTTGTCTGGAGCTGATACATTCTCCCCATGCCTGCGTGGGTATCCTCCAGTGCTCCACTTTCCTCCCACAGTCCAAAGCTGTGCAGGTTAGGTGGATTGGCCATGCGACAAATTGCCCCTCAGTGCCCAATGGTTTAGATAGGGTTACAGGGAGAGGGAGGGGGGAGTGGGTTTCTTGAATAATGTTTAACCGTGCTCCCAGGGCGCACGGTGGCACAGCGGTTAGCACTGCTCCCTTATGACGCTGAGGACCCAGGTTTGAACCCGGCTCTGGGTCGCTGTCCGTGTGGAGTTTGCACAATCTCCCCGTATCTGCGTGGGTCTCACCCCCACATCCCAAAAAGATGTTCAGACTAAAATTGGCCCTTAATTGGGGAAATAATAATTGAGTACTTTAAATTTATAAAAGAAAAACTTTGTTCCTCTGACCTCCTGAGCTTTTCTTACCACAGAAGAAAAAAACAGTTTAGGCAAGGAATCTTATTTCCCCATCTTCATGTGTTTTCTTCCTCCTGGGAGGCCGAGCGGCCTGATTGACCTCTTCCTGCCCCGAAACTGCAGTTCAACTAGCGACCAAAGAAGAAGAGGCCCTTTATTGGGAATGCAGTGAGTGAATGAAGATAAGATATCGGAGCAAAATTAGGCCATTTGGTCCATCAAGTCTGCTCCACCATTTGATCATGGCTCGTCCCCATTCTCTTGTCTTCTCCCCAAAACTCCTGATCCCCTTATTAATCAAGAACCTATCTATCTCTGTCTTAAAGACACTCAGTGAGTTGGACTCCGCAGTCTTCTGCGGCAAAGAGTTCCACAGATTCACCACCCTCTGGTTGCAGAAATTCCTCCTCATCTCTGTTTTAAAGGATCATCCCTTCATCCTGAGTCTGTGCCCTCGGATTCTAGTTTCTACTGCCAGTGGAAGGACAAGTTAAAACACAGTCAGCTAGGCTGTGAGGCTCACTCCATGGTGGAAGGCATACCCTTGCTGTCTTTGATGTGGTCCTGAGAGCGAGAGATCATAAACCCAACATTCCTCTCCTGTCAAGTTTCCAGTGACTGCCCATAAATTCATCAAAGCTGCCAGAAGGCACAATAATGATCCAACACGGCCGGGACGACTTTGTCACCTCAGGAAGTCCCAAAGCTCAATATCGCCAATTGGGTACTTTGAGAAGTGCAGGCACGGCTGACAAGCAGGAAATGTGCACACAGCAAGATCCCACAAAGCAATGCCATAAGGAGCCTTAACATCATCATTTCTTTAAGTAGTGTTGCCGTGAAGGGTGAACATTGAGAAAGGACATGAAAGAGGGAGAGTGACCCTTGTTCCCCACTTTAGATAGAAGGATTGCGGTCCAACTGAAATTTTAGATGGATCCTCCAGTTAATGTCTTATTTGAAAGACAGCATCTTCAACAATGCAGCACCCCCTGAGTACTGACCCACTGACAGTGCAGCACCCCCTCAGTACTGACCCGCTGACAGTTCAGCACCTCCTCAGTACAGACCAACCAACAGTCCAGCACCCCCATCAATACTGACCCACCAACAGTCCCGCACCCCCTCAGTACTGACCCACCAATAGTCCGGCACCCCCATCAATATTGACCCACCAACAGTCCCGCACCCCCTCAGTACTAACCCACCAACAGTCCGGAACCCCCTCAGGACTGACCCACCAACAGTCCCGCACCCCCTCAGTACTAACCCACCAACAGTCCGGCACCCACTCAGTACTGACCCACCGACAGTCCGGCACCCCCTCAGTACAGACCCATCAACAGTCTGGCATCCACTCAGTACTGACCAACCAACAGTGCAGCACCCCCTCAGTATTGACCCGCTAACAGTGTGGCACCCCCTCAATACTAACCCACCTGCCGACAGTGCGTACCTCTTCAGTACTGACCCACCAACAATGCAGCACCCCTTCAGTACAGACCCACCAACAGTGCAGCACCCCCTCAGTATTGACCCGCTAACAGTGTGGCACCCCCTCAGTACTAACCCACCTGCCGACAGTGCGTACCTCTTCAGTACTGACCAACCGACACTGCGGCACCTCCTCAGTACTAACCCACCGACAGTCCGGCACCCTCTCAGTACTGACCCTCCAACAGTGCAGCACTCCCTCAGTACTGACCCTCTGACAGTGCAGCACCCCCTCAGGACTGACCCATCGATAGTGCAGTGCTCCCTCAGTACTGACCCACCAACAGTGCGGCACCCCTTCAGGACTGACCCATCGACAGTGCAGCACTCCCTCAGTACTGACCCACCAACAGTCCGGCACCCCCTCAGTACTGATCCACCAACAGTCCGGCACTCCCTCAGTACTGACCCATCAACAGTCCGGCACCCCCTCAGTACTGACCCATCAACAGTCTGGCATCCACTCAGTACTGACCAACCGACACTGCGGCACCTCCTCAGTACTGACCCACCGACAGTCCGGCACCCTCTCAGTATTGACCCACCGATAGTGCGGCACCCCCTCAGGACCGACCCATTGACAGTGCAGCAAACCTCAGTGCTGACCCTCTGACAGAGCAGCTCTCCCTCAGTACTGACCCTCTGACAGTTCAGCATTCCCTCAGTACTGACCCTCTGACGGTGCAGCACTCCCTCAGTACTGTCCCTCTGACAGTGCAGCACACCCTCAGTACTGTCCCTCTGACAGTGCAGCACTCCCTCAGTATTGACCCTCTGACAGTGCAGCTCACCCTCAGTACTGTCCCTCTGACAGAGCAGCTCTCCCTCAGTACTGACCCTCTGACAGTGCAGCACTCCCTCAGTACTGACCCTCTGATAGTGCAGCACACCCTCAGTACTGTCCCTCTGACAGTGCAGCACTCCCTCAGTATTGACCCTCTGACAGTGCAGCTCACCCTCAGTACTGTCCCTCTGACAGAGCAGATCTCCCTCAGTACTGACCCTCTGACAGTGCAGCACTCCCTCAGTACTGACCCTCTGATAGTGCAGCACACCCTCAGTACTGTCCCTCTGACAGTGCAGCACTCCCTGAGTTATGACACCCTGATAATGCAGCTTTCCCCAGTACTGAGCATCTGACAGTGAAGGACACAGCCTCTAACTGTGCAGCACTCCTTCAGCACTGACCTTCTGAGAGTGCAACGCTCCCACAGCAGCACTGCCTCAGCATTAACCTTCTGACACTGCAGCACTCCCTCGGTACTGACCTTCTGATAGTGCAGTACTCCTTATGTGCTGACTCTCTTGACAGTGCAGCACTCCATCAGTACTGACTCTCTCACAGTGCAGCACTCTCTCATTACTAACCTTGTGACAGTGCAGTGCTCCCTCAGTACTGACCCTCTGACAGTGCAGCGCTCCCTCAGTACTGACCCTCTGACAGTGCAGCGCTCCCTCAGTACTGACCCTCTGACAGTGCAGCACTCCCTCAGTACTGACCCTCTGACAGTGCAGCGCTCCCTCAGTACTGACCCTCTGACAGTGCAGCGCTCCCTCAGTACTGACCCTCTGACAGTGCAGCGCTCCCTCAGTACTGACCCTCTGACAGTGCAGCGCTCCCTCAGTACTGACCCTCTGACAGTGCAGCACTCCCTCAGTACTGACCCTCTGACAGTGCAGCATCCCTCAGTAATGACCCTCTGTCTGTGCAGTGCACCCTCAGTACTGACCTTCTGACAGTGCAGCACTCCTTCAGTAATAATCCACTGACAGTGCAGCACTCCCTGAGTACTGACCCTCTGTCAGTGCAGCACACCCTCAGTACTGACCCTCTGACAGTGGAGCACCCCCTCAATACTGACCCTCTGACAGTGGAGCATTCCCTCAGTAATGACCCTCTGACAGTGGAGCACCCCCTCAATACTGACCCTCTGACAGTGGAGCATTCCCTCAGTACTGACCCACTGACAGTGGAGCACCCCCTCAATACTGACCCTCTGACAGTGGAGCATTCCCTCAGTACTGACCCTCTGACAGTGGAGCACCCCCTCAATACTGACCCTCTGACAGTCCAGCAGTCTTTCAATACTGTTCACATTGCTGGGGATCTTCCTCTGTATCTAACCCCGTGTTGTACCTGTCCTGGGACTGTTTGACAAGTACAATATTGAGATAAATGTTGTAATCTTATGAAGATTTCCATTTGCCAGTATGGGATGTTTAAATAAACGTGCCTGAGCGAAAAATGTAGCAGAGTTTATGATTCTTTGGAATGCAATTTCATTGCACAAGTTGGGGGTATTTCATTGACAAGGCATTCCAGGTATGTCATAGTTTTGGGTTGATATTTCGAGTCATCCTGTCGTGCGTCCCTGTATAGCTCTGAGAGAACCTTTGTGGAACACTTTGGTTTCAGGAAGTTGAGCTATTTATGACCAGTAAACAGATGCTGTTTCGATTGTCCCTTATCAGAACCTTGCAGCACCCTTGTTTTGCCTTTTGCAAGCACTGTTGACAGTGAAAAATGGCCCTGATGTTTTGTCCTTGTTTGCAAAATGTCAGAGCTTAGCGTTGCAGCGATCACACTGTGTGGCGAGGGCACCGCGGTGGGAATAGTAGCAGCAGAGCCCACGTGGGCACAAGCCCCCGTGACTGTGCTTTGGGAGCATAGGGCACTTCCACATGAGCCCCGCACGTCGCCCACGCCTCCCTGCAGCATCACAAACGTCACACCCTCGTGTCTTGTGGCGGACGTGTCAGGGGGCCACCCAGGCAGTCACTGTTGTTCTCGGCAGGGTGATGGTAAGTAGCTGCAGATGGTGCAGGGGGGTTGGGGCACATTCATCCAAGGTGCCGATGTTTTGAAACTCAGGGTTTCAAAGAGTTCAGTGCCGATCAGAGAAAGACAATTAATACTCTTTGGAAGGAGCAGTAAGTGTACAGTGGCTGGACGAGGTGACGGATGGAGACAGCACACCAATTTGCTTTGAAACTGTAATCTGTCAACATAATAGATGAAAGGAGTGACAATACTATAAGGTAATAATCTTTATTTTCACAAGTAGGCTTACATTAACACTACAATGAAGTTACTGTGAAAAGTCCCTAGTCACCACACTCTGGTGCCTGTTCGGGTACACGGTGGGAGAATTCAGAATGTCCAAATTACCTGACAGCAAGTCTTTCGGGACGTGTGGGAGGAAACCGGAGCACCCGGAGGAAACCCACGCAGACACAGGGAGAACGTGCAGACTCCGTACAGACAGTGACCCAAGCCGGGAATCGAACCTGGGATCCTGGCGCTGTGAAGCAACAATGCTAACCACTGTGCTACCGTACCGCCCCATCTCATTGGCTCTTAACTTATGGACAGCCCATATTACGAACAAACGTTCTAGTGTTAAAGGCTGCTAAGTGAGGATGTTGTTGCTGGTGAAACAGACTGTGCTTGATCAGTGGGGTGAATAACTCCATGCGAAGCAACAGAACTGAGGGATTCCCTCCCCCCTCCCACCACCCCGCCAAGGAAGCTGAAGGCACGATCACCAGTAGCAGAGCGATGGGAGTCGGAGGATGCTCAAGGGGCCGACATCCTTGTTTTCCTCCTCTCCTCCCAGCAACATCAAGGCTGGACATTAAAGTCTGTTACAGGTTATGTTCAGAGTACATTAAAAATCTTAGATTATGGGCAGTGTTGGCAAGACTGGCATTTATTGATTTATTTTTTTAAAAATTTAGAATACCCAATTAATTTTTTCCAATTAAGGGGCAATTTAGCGTGGCCAATCCTGCACATCTTTGGGTTGTGGGGCCGAAACCCACACAAACACAGGGAGAACGTGCAAACTCCACACCGACAGTGACCCAGAGCCGGGATCGAAGCTGGGACCTCAACGCCGTGAGGCAGCAGTGCTAACCACTGTACCACCGTGCTGCCGCTAAGGCTGACATTTATAACCAATCCTTTTGTAAGAAGGTGGGCCTTTGTGAACCAAAATTACAAATAAGTGTCTTGTTGAGTCTCTTCAAATGGTGGTTTAGTTATTTTTTTAACCATTCATAGATGTGGGCTTCACTGGCTTGGCCCAGCATTTAGCCCATCCCTAATTTCCCCTTGAGTGGTGATGAGCTGCCTTCTTCAGCAGCTGCAGTCCCTGAGGTGTAGATACCCCATAGTGCTGTTTGGGAGGGAATTCCAGCAACACTGGAGTAACTAGGAACGGCCAATATATTTCTAGTTGGGATGGTGTGTCTTGGAGGGAAACCTTCAGCTGGTGGTGTTCCCAGGTATATGTGCCCTTGTCCTTCTATCCCTGGAATCTAATAGAATCCCTATAGTGCAGAAGGAGGCCATTTGGCCCATTGAGTCTGCACCGGCCCTCTGAAAGAACACACTACCTCGGCCCACTCCCCCGCCCTATCCCAGTAACCCCATGCATTGGTCATGGCCAAACCACCGACCCTGCACATCTTTGGACTATGGGAGGAAACTGGAGCACCCAAATGAAACCCATACAGACACTGGGAGAAACAGCAAACTCCACACAGACAGTCCTCCAAGGCCCGAATCGAACTCAGGTCTCTGGCGCTGTGAGGCAGTAGTGCTAGCCACTGTTCCAGATGGTCGTGGTCGTGGGTTTGGAATGTGCTGCCTAAGGAGCCTCGGTGAGTTCCTGCAGTGCATCTTGTAGATTGTTCTCGCGGCTGCCACTCTTTGTCGGACATGGAGGGAGTGAATGTTTGTGGAAGGGGGATCAATCAAGCCGGCTGCTTTGCCCTGCTGGATATTTTCGAGTTTCATGAGTGCTGTTGGAGCTGCACTCGTCCAGGCAAGTGGAAAATATTCCATCACACTCTTGACTTGTGCCATGTAGCTGGTGGACAGGCTTTGGGGAGTGAAGAGGAGAGTTCCTTACTGCAGGATCCCTGGCCTCTGACTTGCTCTTGCAGCCACAGTATTTATATGGCTGAGTCCAGTTCAGTTTCTGGTCAATGGTAACCCCCAGTATATTCATAGTGGAGGATTTGGCGATGGTGATGCTATTGAACATAAAGGGACGATGGTTAGATCCTCTTTTGATGGAGATGGCCATTGCCTGGCACTTGATTTTTTTTAGAAGATTTTTATTTCAAACACATGTAACAACAACAAAATATAAATTTCACACTCCACAGTTTGTACAACTTTTCCCATTTTATCCCTCACCCCGCCACTCCCCGCGACAAACAATTCCTCAAATAGTGTCATGAACAACCCTCATGCAACTCGAAGCCCTCCACTGACCCCCTCAACTCAAACTTAGCTACTCTAATCGCGAAAGTGGTACAAATCCCCCAGCCAAGCTGCCACCCTTGGCGGCGTATCCGACCTCCAATTTAACAGGACCTTTTGCCGGACAATCAGAGAGGCGAAGGCTACAACATTGGCTCTCTCCCCTCCAGCACTTCCAATACCCCAAAAATCGGCATCATTGCATCTGGCCTGACCTCCACCCCGACTTTCTTACATAGCATCTCAAACACAGCCTCTCAATAGCTCTCCAGCTTCTCGCAGCCCCAGAACATAGGTGCATCATTGGCCGGCCTCCGCCCACACTTCTCGCCCATCGGCCACCCCCTTGAAGAACCCACTCACCCTCGCCCAAGTCATGTACCCTGTTCGCAACTGTGAACTGAATCATGCTCGTCCTCAAGCAGGAGGAGGTTGAGTTCACCCGTTTCATCGCCTCACACCACAGCGCCCAAACTATTTCCCCTACAACTCCTCCTCCCATTTATTCTTGATCCTCACCACTTGCTCCCATAACCACCCTTATATATCTCCAATCCTGCCCTCCACCAACTCATCCGGGAGCAGCAGTTTCTCCAACAGAGTGTATTCTGGAAGCTTTGGAAACGCACTCCACTCCTTCCGCACAAAGTCCCACACCTACAGATATCTAAACTCACTGCCCCTCGGCAACTCAAACCTGCCTGCAGCTCATCCAGACCCACAAACCGAAAGATCAGGGGGGTTCTAAAAAACCTTGGCAACACATTCATCTTTACCACCTGTACCCTCTCTGCCAGCGTCAAGTGCAAAGTGTCCCACATCTTAAAATCCCCCTTAACCTCCTCCACTAAAGCTGTCAGATTCCACCTGTGCATCGTAGCCCACTTTTGCCAGGTCTGGTAATCAGTAGACATGCCAACCTTGGAGAGAACCCTACACCTTCCACACCACGTTTCTGCCGGAACTACCCACTAATGGGTATAAAGTGCCCAAACCAACGCCATTGAGCTGGAGTTGCCCTGTGTGCGACCATTCACTCCATTGCCTGGTACTTGTAGGTGCGAATGTTACTTGCCACTTGTCAACCAAGGCCTGGATACTGTCCAGCTTTTACTGCATTTGGACATATCTGAGGAGTTGTGAATGGTGCTGAACCTTGTGCAGTTATCAGCGAACATCCCCACTTCTGACCTTGTCTTCCAAAGAATTGGGTAAGGATGGCAGGTTTCCTGCCCTAAATGGATATTGCCAGAGCAGTTGGTGTATCAACAACTATCTGACAGCTTCCTGAAAACCTTATTAAACTTTGGACGCCATTCCAACTCTCAGACTGCCTGACTGGGATATTCCCTGAATTATTTGCCCAACTCGCTGTATTACTGGCTAAGGAACCTAGCTATGATGCCAGCATACCCTGTGTGCGCACAACGCATGATGTGCAATTCATGGAATGCAGAGTAGTACGGTCGAGAAGGAGGCCATTCAGCCCATCAAGCTTGTGCATTTCAATTCAGTTTGTCCCCCATTTGTTCCTTGTATCGGCATAATTGTTCCCACCTTCGACTATTTATCCAATTCCCTCTTTCGAAGGCTCCTGTTGAACTTGTATCCATGGCCTCGACTGGAAGCGGCCTTGAAAATCCAAATAATTTGTTATATAAGTTAACACTTCCTCCTAACTTTCATCCCCAATGTGTCAATTCCTCTGCTTATCGATCCTTCAGCTGTTCAGACTAGTTCCTCTTTATTTCGCCTGGAGAAACCCTTCATGATTTTGAATGCCTCTTTTAAATCTCCCCTCAGCCTTGTCTGCTCTCGGGGAATAACCCAGTCTTCCCCTGTAGACAGTTTTTAAAAATTATTTTGTGGGGTAGGGGAGCCGCTGGCCAGGCCCAGCATTTTAAAAACTATGTCGGGTTCACTGATATCCCTCTAGGAAACGGAATCTGCCAGCCTTACCCCAGTTTGGTCTACACGTGAGTCACGGACAAGGAGGATGGTCAGTTTAGGCCTACCAATTACCGGCAGCATCGCCACAACGTTACCACGGACCTGTTCCGTGGAACTTGCCAGGGCTCTCCCAATGGAATTCGCTCAGGTTAGAAAAAAACCATCAGAAAATCCCCCAAACTGCTTGACTCAAGAGATCCCGGCAAGCTGACTCACTTCCAACTTGATGATTCACCATTAACTATGTCCAGGAATCTGTACTGAGGCAAACAAGGTCGATACTCGAGATGAGGAACTGGGAGGTGACGAGAAAAGAAGCAGGCAAGGGAACCAGAATTAAAAAGGGATATTTCGGTCTGGGGCCCCACGGCTGGAGAAAAACTCACAGGCTTTTTGTTTAGAACGCCACCAGGCCTGGCATTAGGGATTCCACACAACCGCAGGCAGAAGAGACAGCCTTCTATCCTCGGGCAGAACGAACACAAACTGGGTGATCCCGCTTCTGCATCAGGAAAGATGGTGGCCTGGTGGTAATACCACTAGACTCAGGCTTATTCCCTGGGGAAAAAAACAGACGGAAAATACTGGGGGAGAGAAAAAACCTCCGCCGGGCTCAGAGAGATACAAAAACAAAACACATTTGTCTCTCACCAGCTCTGGCGACGAGCCACACTGACTTGGACCGTTAACTCTGTTTTTCTCTCTCTCCACAGAGACTAACCAGGCCTTCTGAGATTTCCCAGCACTTTCTGTCTTTATTTCGGATCTCCAGCAGTCGCAGTATTTTTTGCTTTTATTTTAATGCTCGGCGGGTGTGGGGCATGGGTATGAATCCCACCACGGCAGCTGGTGGAATGTAAACTCAATTATATAAATCTAGAATTATATAACGCCAATCTCAGTAATTCCAATTCTGTTCCCGTATTTAGTCTGCCCCACAGCTGGTAATTCCTGGCACAAGTCCCTAGCCTGTAGCCGTGGGCTTTTAACTTCAGGGGCGCCACGTCACGTCAAGTGCGGCTGAGCAGGATTCTCTCCCGCTCTTACTGACAGCCTTTGGCGTTTGTGGAAGAATTTGGCAGGTTGACGCACCCAACGGGCGTGATTCTCCGCCCCCTCACGCCAGGTGGGAGAATAGCGGGAGGGCCTCCTGACATTTTTCACGCCCTCCGCTATTCTCCCCCCCACGCCCGATCCACGCCACGAATCGCCGAGCGGCCGGGCCATCATGCCCGTTTCAACACGGCAGCAAACACACCTTCTCGTTGCCGTCGTGAAACGGGCACCAGATGCCCGTTTGGGGCATCTGGGGGCCCGATTGGCACAGCAGTACCACGGCCGCGCCAAGGGGGGCTGTGCGTCCATAACGGACGCACTCTTTTCCCTCCGCCGCCCCGCAAGATCAAGCCGCCATATCTTGCGGGGCGGCTGAGGGAAAAGACGCCAACTGCGCATGCGCGGGTTGGCGTTGTCCAACCTGCGCATGCGCGGTCAACGTCATCGGCCGCGTCAGCCGGCGTGACGCTTGACGTGCGGCCTTGACGACCGTCGTCAAGGCCGCGCCGCCGTGACGCACGGGGCCGCGCTCCTAGCCCCGCCCGGGGGGGAGAATCGGCCCCGGAAGTGGCCGTGAAGACTGCCGTGGGTCACGGCCTGTCCCACGGCAGCCTTTACGATTCTCCGCATTTGCGGAGAATCTCGCCCAACCTGTTTGACTGCGTTATGAACGCACCTTACTCTGTATCTAACCCTGTGCTGTATCTGTCCTGGAGTGTTTGATGGGGACAGTGCAGAGGGAGCTTTACTCTGTATCTAGCCCTGTACTGTACCTGTCCTGGGAGTGTTTGATAGGGACAGTGCAGAGGGAACGTTAGTCTGTATCTGATTGATACTTTAACCATTGACAACTTGTGGCTGCTTGCCAATCCAGATATGACATATTGCTTAATCTATAGAAAATGCATCTGTGATGTTATCGAAGGGCATGTGATCTGGGGGTTTTTTTGTTGAATATTTACCTCTCCCAGGAGAGGCCTATTCTGTGGGGGTAGAGCAGGGGTTGTGGTGTGTGGTGAAGACAAAAGGTTTCTCACGAGGCAGGATTTTTACAGCACATAGATAATCATTGCCCCTGTACCTTGGTCTGTTCATTCACACAGTGCACATCAGTAAACGTGACCCTTTCTCTCTGCTTGCTGATCAAACACTTTGAGGTGAAGCAGAATTGCTTGATGATATTCATTAAATCTTCAAACCTTACAGCGCAGAAGGAGGCCATTCTGCCCATCATGTCTGTGCCGGTGTTTGAAAGATCTATTGGATTGGTCCGAACACCCCCGCTGCTCTTACCGATATGGTTCCTGCTAATTTTGCCCCTTTAAACATATTTATTTTTGCAAGTTACTATCGAAGTGGCTTCCCAGGTCATGACCCACTGTGTAAAAAATAGAAAAACGTTCAAATGATCATATATTCACTGGCTGGAGATAGATAGAGAGTTAGATGGAGAGTGGAAAAGATAAATAGAGAGATGGACAGATAGAGTGAGTGAGAGAGAGAGAGCAAGGCAGAGAGAGAGAAATAGATAAAAAGAGAGCGAGGGACAGTGGAAAAGATAAAATATATATATTTTTAAAATTTAGTATACCCAATTAATTTTTTCCAATAAAGGGGCAATTTTTTTCATTTCATTTAACACGGCCAATCCACCTAGCCTGCACATCTTTGGGTTGTGGGGGCGATACCCACGCAGACATGGGGAGAATGTGCAAACTCCACAAGGAGCTCCAGAGCCAGGATCGAACCTGGGACCTCAGCGCCATGAGGCTGCAGGGCTAACCCACTGCACCATCGTGCCGCCCCGAAAAGATAAAGGGCGCGATTCTCCGACCTCACGCCGGTTCGGAGAATAGCGGGCCGCGCCGGTTTTCACTCGACGCCGGTCCGACACACTCCCGCTATTCTCAGAAACGAGAAAATTTTTTACATCGTTTTTCCCGCGGATAACCTCGTCAAACGCCCCGATACGGCCAAACAGCCGACTATCCGGCCCCCCGTTATTCTCCGGCCCGGATGGGCCGAAGTCCCGACGTCGTGATGCCAGGTTATGATGCCGGCTATCACACCTGCTTTTTAAAGTCGTCAGCCAGTCATGCTGGCTGACGAGAGGAGCGAGGAGGTGAGCGGACCGCCAGAGCCTGGGCAGACCGGGGAAGGCAGAAGGCAGCGAACAGTGGGGGGGGGGGAGGTGGGAGAGGCGGGGAGGAGGGAGAGGGAGGGAGAGGAGGGGGAGGGGGGGAGGGAGAGGAGGGGTGGGGTGGGGAGGGGGAAGAGGGGGGTAAGGGGAGGTGAGGGGGGAGAGGGAGGGAGGGAGTGACTTGTCCAACCCCGGTTACAAAATGTCAGCCGCCCTGCCATGGCATGACGGTCACGAGGACACGGCCGCTGGTTGCCCTGTGGCTTACGGCCACAGGACACTGATGCACCAGTGAGGAGGATGTAGTTAACTGCCCGTTGGATGCAGAAAGTGACCAGGGGTTAGGCTGGCCGCATGTTAGCAGCGCGACCAGGCCACCGGGACACACAGGTATCCTGTGGCACAATAACCTCCATCTAACATGTCGTTTCTCTGCCCCCCACCACCCTTCTGTAGGTTAGCAAAATGTATGCGAACAGAACAGTAGTTGGGGCTGCTGCACTGCAGTTGGAGATGGAGCAGCGCCCACAGCCACAACCCGCAGTGGATGCAGGGCCAGCTGCAGCAGCAGAGGGAATGGCCGAGGAGTTGCCAGTCGTTGAGCAGCATTGGGGGGAGGAGGAGGAGGAGGGGGAGGAGGAGGGGGAGGAGGAGGAGAGTGTGGGTGCACCCAGGGCGCCAGAGGCGACGACCGAGGCTGAGGGTGTACCGTGCCCGGATCTCTTTCCAGACAATGCCGGACATCACCTGCAGGAGGAGACTCCGGTTGAGTAGAGAGACGGTGACACATATCTGTCACCTCGTGGCACACCCCCTCGTGGGGGGGGGTGGGGGGGGGAAGGATTGTTGTGACCCGGGGGCACCCTCTTGGCACTTACCCTGGCAGGCCTGGTGAGGTCGTGGAGCTTCTTCCTGAATTGCTCCCCAGACCGAGGGGTCTGCCCCACTGCACTCACGGCAGTGCCCACCTCACGCCAGGCACGTCGCACTATGCTGGCAGGGTGGCGGTGCCCTCTTCTAGGGCAGATGATGCTCCTCCTCTGCTCCACCTCATCCAGGAGCGTTTCGATATCTGCCTCTCCAAACCTCGGGGCGGCCCTCCGTGGCTCCGACATCTTTCTCCTCCCGTTCCTATGCTCGCTTGCGCCTTTTGACGACGCAGAGCGGGTCACGTGGGCGTCGTCGGGGCATCATTCGGGCGTCGCAGGCTTATGGCATCATTTTTCACGTGAGGTCCGCGGCCCCGGTCCTAGCCCATTTCCGGGGAGTGAATAGCTCGTGAGCGGGGCGTATCGGGCCGTCGTGAAAGTCGGCCGATTTCATGACGGCCTTCGCGATTTTCCGCGGGAGCGGAGAATCGCGCACAAAATATAAATAGATTGAGTGAGAGAGAGCGAGAGCAAGGGCTAGATGGACAGATGGATAGATATGAGGCGGGATTCTCCAATAATGGGGCTATGTCCACATGCCAGCGTAGAAATGCTGGCATTTCACTCTGGACTTTCCTTAAGATTCTCCTACCTGCAGGGGGCTAGCAGGGCCCTGGAGTGCTTCTCGCAGCTCTGACTGTGGATACGTGACCATGCACTTCCGGTCGGGAGTCCGTGCATGCGCATGGTGGCAGCGGCCTGCAGCGGCCGCCCTGTGGGATATGATGGACTCGGACCACGGAGCAGCAGCAAAAATGTAGGCCCCCCCTCGCCCCCCCCCCCGGAGATCATGTACGCCCGACCGCCCCCCTGGTTATCCATGAGGCCCCCCCCCCGGTGGATCAGTCGCCCCGCTCCCCACCAGGGTGGCCGCAGACTGATTCCGTAGATGACACCGGCCATGCCGCCGGCCAAGATGTGGTTAGAACCACGCCTTCGGGAACTCGGCCAGTTTTCCTCGGAGAATCGCCGGGGGTGTGGGGGGGGGGATGGGCTTTGTCAATGACCCCCTACCCGCGCGCCACATAGATCGTGCCTGAGAGACTCCCGAGCGATTCTCCGTGGGAGCGGCATCGGATCGGATTTCGGCGTAAACACCCATTCTCTGACCCCGCGCCTATCGCGATTTCGGTGCGGAGGCTGGGACAATCCAGTCCATGGATCAATAAAGTATCAATCACTAAGTTGTGATGAGTGTATAAATACTCATTGATCATTGTTGATAACATAGTTATATGCAAGCATTTAAATCAAAATCAGGAATGCAATGACAAATGGATTGCAGAAATATAATTATTTCAACATAAAATTGATTACAATACAAGCCACCTTAATTTACAGAATAGAAATGAAAGGCTGACAGCACTCTGTATGTTGCATTAAACTCCAGAGATCATATCAGGTTGAGTTTTTGTTCAATCCACAATCATTTCCATTCTATTTGTGGGTTTTATGCTGATATACACACAGGAAAGAATTTATTCGTATTGTGTGTCTAGCCACGAGGGAACACGAAACAAGATAATGACCTGCTCTGAACAGGACAGGCGCCTATGTTCGTGCGGGAGCTCACATGAGCCTTCCTGGAAATGATAATAACTTTAACCCTATCAGTGCAACAGCGACTTGCTCTTGCATTCTCCCACTCTCTCAGCGCGATTCTGCGAAACGTAGAGAAACAGCCGACGCCAGAGTGAAACCCGGAGTGTTTCACTCCGGCGTCGGAGACCGCTTCTCGCCCCCATTCCCCCCCCCCCCCCCCCCCCCCCCCCCCCCCCCGGGGGTCTAGGAGCGGCGGTCCGCGAATCTCGGGCGCCGGGCCTTGACGCTGGCATCAAAGCGGCGCGCCAAGAATGACGCGGCCGGCGGCGCCCAAGTTACATCAGCCGCACATGCGCAGGTTGGCCAGCTCCAACCCGCGCATGCGCGGTTGCCCTCTTCCCCTCCCCGTTTTTCACGGCGAGCGGCGATTCTCTGAGCGGAGTCACGCAAAACGCAAAACGCCATTTTGGGGGGGGGGGGGGGGGGAGAATCGGGGAAGGGTGCCAGGACGGCGTGTCGTGATTCGCCCGGCCCTCCCGCGATTCTCCCACCCGGCGTGGGGAGCGGAGAATCGCGCCCTCCATATCTCACACTCTCTGTATCTCCCACTTTCCCTCTCTCTCTCCCTCACTGTTCTCTCGCTCTCCCTCTCTGTCTCTCCCCCTCTCTGTCTCTCCCCCTCTCTGTCTCTCCCCCTCTCTGTCTCTCCCCCTCTCTGTCTCTCCCCCTCTCTGTCTCTCTCCCCCTCTCTGTCCCTCCCCCTCTCTGTCTCTCCCCCTCCCTGTCTCTCCCACCCTCTGTCTATCCTCCTCTCTGTCTCTCCCACCCTCTGTCTGTCCCACCCTCTGTCTTTCCTCCTCTCTGTCTTGCCCCCTCTCTCTGTCTCTCTCATTCATTCTCCCACTCTCTCTCTCGCTCTCCCACTCATTCTCCCATTCCCTTTAACTCTCCCACTCTCTCTCGCTCTCTCACTCTGTCTCTCTCTCCCACTCTCTCTCACCCACTGTCTGTCCCATTCTCTCTCAATCTCTCAACTTCCGTCTCTTCCACTCTGTCTCTCCCACTCTCTGTCTCTCCCATTCTCTCTCTCTCTCACTCTCTCTCCCACTCTCTCTCTCTCTCCCACTCTCCCCCTCTCTCTCTCTCTCCTCCCACTCTCCCCCTCTCTCTCTCTCTCCCACTCTCTCGCTCTCTCCCACTCTCTCGCTCTCTCTCTCCCCCACTCTCTCTCTCTCTCCCCCACTCTCTCTCTCTCTTCCTCCCCCCACTCTCTCTCTCTCTCCCCCACTCTCTCTCTCTCTCTCCTCCCCCACTCTCTCTCTCTCTCTCCCCCACTCTCTCTCTCTCTACCCCACTCTCTCTCTCTACCCCCACTCTCTCTCTCTCTCCCCACTCTCCTCTCTCTCCCCCACTCTCTCTCCCCCACTCTCTCTCCCCCTCTCTCTCCCCCACTCTCTCTCCCCCACTCTCTCTCTCTCTCCCCACTCTCTCTCTCTCTCCCCCACTCTCTCTCTCTCCCCCACTCTCTCTCTCTCCCCCCCACTCTCTCTCTCTCTCCCCCACTCTCTCTCTTCCCCCACTCTCTCTCTCTCCCCCACTCTCTCTCCCCCACTCTCTCTCCCCCACTCTCTCTCCCCCACTCTCTCTCCCCCACTCTCTCTCTCTCTCCCCACTCTCTCTCTCTCCCCCACTCTCTCTCTCTCCCCCCACTCTCTCTCTCTCTCCCCCAATCTCTCTCTCCCCCACTCTCTCTCTCTCTCCCCCACTCTCTCTCTCTCCCCCACTCTCTCTCCCCCACTCTCTCTCCCCCACTCTCTCTCTCTCCCCCACTCTCTCTCTCTCCCCCACTCTCTCTCTCTCCCCCACTCTCTCTCTCTCTCCCCCACTCTCTCGCTCTCTCTCCCACTCTTTCTCTCTCCCACTCTCTCTCTCTCCCACTCTCTCTCTCTCCCACTCTCTCTCTCTCCCACTCTCTCTCTCGCTCTCCCATTCTCTGTCTCTCCCACTCTCCCTCTCCCAATCTCTCAGCCTCTCCCACTCTCTCAGCCTCTCCCACTCTCTCAGCCTCTCCCACTCTCTAGCTAGCCTACTCTGCATTTTCCCATGTTCAAGCGAAATGATGCCAGTGAATAGCGGATTGGGCCAACAACGAGAAACGCGGCAGGCGCCAAACAGTTTGCGATGCAATCGGCCCGTTCCTGTAGGCAAAATTGGGATCTCATGTTGCGAGAAACCAATTATCGCAGCTTTTAAAAAGAATTTTGAGTACCCAATTAATTTTTTCCGATTAAGGGGCAATTTAGAGTGGCCAATCCATCTACCCTGCACATCTTTTGGGTTGTGGGGGTGAAACCCACGCAAACACGGGGAGAATGTGCAAACTCCACACGGACAGTGACCCATTGCCGGGATCGAATCTGGGAACTCGGCGCCGTGAGGCAGCAATGTTAACCACTGCGCCACCGTGCTGCCCCCAATTATCACAACTTAAACCCTATTTCTGTATAATTAACGGGGGTGATCCCATATCCAATGGCCTCCCGTGATTCAGCGCTGGCGCCGATTAGTACTCCTTTTTCAAAATGTGAACCTGGAGGAAGGGCTTCTTTGGGTAGCTGAGGAGGTGATTGTTTTGTTATGCTCTTGACATAGCATAAGCTGCTTCCTTAATGTGCAGTCTGACAAAGGAAGGTTCAGACTTGGAGTTAGCTTCAACACGTTTATTAAGCTATTAACAATTCTCCTACTTGGATTCGACTCTACTGTTAATCCTTCTATAGCTACTCAGACTACCTAACCAGTCTGCTGCAATCCACGTGGTGGGAGTGATGTGTTTCAAATCAACCCTGTGTACTCACTAAGTGTCTCCACTGGAAAGAGACAGATTATGTGTGCTGTGTCCTTATATATGGGTTGGTGTAATGCCCTCCTGTGGTAGTGTCACCTCTGTGTGTGTCTTGAATGCTCATTGGTTGTGCCCTATCTTACTGGCCTATTGGTTGAGTGTCTGTGTGTCATGTCTCTGGTGCTCCCTCTAGTGTCTAGCTAGTCTACATGTATTTACATTAACCCCTTGTGTATTTACAGTGATGCATATCACCACAGTGATTAACCGCCTTTGCTCACAGGCAAAGAGCCCTGGGGCGCTAGTCTTGCACCCCAGTGCTCAGCGGGGGAGGGGGACCCTCGATAGGAGAACCCTCTGCAGGAATGGGCCGTTATGGGAGGGTGGGGGGGGGAGACACTGGGAGAAACCTGGGGGGAAACCACATACGGCACTACCATGCCAATCCCTGGATTATGCGTACCTATACCAGGGGCTACCCTTGCCCCAGTTCGGCTGCCTCATCAATGACCCATAACCCCCATCGACTGCCGAGGCCTCTGGCCATGCAGATGAAGACTATTGCTGATAGGGAATTGGCAATCGTGGTTAAGTGAGTACTTCACACAACCCAAGTGGATTCCGTGGGAAGCGGGCCATTTAGCATGTGGAAGTCATTGCCAAGCATCCCAATCACACCTTGATGCGCAGCTCCGGGAACATGTCCACGGCTGGAGAGCATGTTAGTGCCACAAGAGGGGCGGGGGGGGGGGATGCCTGCAGAGATGGGCCAAGAGTTCTGAGGTCGGCCCGCACTGTGGAAGAAAGTGATCGAGGCATCATACTGGGTGCTTATTGTGTATAGCAATTTCCCACTCTCCCGAGGGTGTCCCCCGCTCACTCACCCCGGTGCCCTCAGTGATCCTCGTTGTGCTTGACCCTCATAGCTCTATCACTACGTCAAAGTGTGTCCCCAGGTTGCACATCAGAGGTGGAGGCACGCAGCTGCTTACCGCACCCCGTGGCCTTCGATGCCCCTGGCCACCATCCTCTGGGGGCTCTGGGGTCGGAGGGCCCAGGCTCACTTGACGGCGGTTCATGCACAGCCATGTCGCCCTGTCCCGTGTGCTGACTTCAAGATGCAGCCTCATCAGAGGGGTGGAACTCGGAGGAGTTGGTGGCCACCACCGCCACTCCATGAGATGGATTCGGGTTGCGATCCAGTGTCCTCTCCTCTTGGTTGGTACCCATAGGGCCATGGGGTTCACCTGGGACAGAGGGGCAGCTGGTTCGAGCACTGACTGCCGCTGCATCATCTGGCTCTGCCAGCCCTGGCGGCTCTCCATGGTCTGCACCATTGTGCCATCTGGTGCTCCTCCAATCAGCTGTGGACTTGCTAGAGTGTCGCTGATATCTCCCTCTGAATGTCATGACCACAGCCTGGTGCCTCCATCAGCTTTGGGTCTACCTGTTCCACAGGTTCAGCATCAGGCTGAGACTCAGCTGGGTCCTGGGGTCCAGCAGACCTCCCACTGCTGTCTCACCTGGGGGTTTCTGCCTCCACCAGATGCACATCAGCAACTATGTGGTGCTCACCAGATTGTGCCCCAGAAGCCTGACTACTAACATTTCCCACTGAGGTGTGTGTATCTGTGCTGGTGGAGGGTGGGGATGACAACTATGACGCCTTGATCGTGTCTTCCTTGGAGTTCTCCTCTGAGGTAAGCTCCTGGGAGGCTGGAGAGGAGGCTATCCTGGATGGGCAGGCGCTGTCGGCTGGGGGACATGCGGGAAAATGGACAATGGTCAGTGTAAGGGATGGGTCAATCAGTAAGGCAATAACAACTAACGTTTGACAGGTCCTTTGGTTGGGATCGGTGGTTCCTCACCTCTGCCAGCCTCCATGTCGTTGACCGCCCTGTCCTTGGCCACCCGAGTTACCTCCAGGGCTCGCTCCTCAAACAAGGTGAGGATTCGTATGTCTGGCACCCCTCCACCAGCCTGGGCCCTCTTCTGGCGATTGTGGGAGAGCTTTTCCCGAGGTGACAAGAGAGAGCATTGTTAGCCACACACGTGGTTCATTGTGGTGGGGGCGGGTGTGAAGGGAAGGTTGGGGGAGTTGAAGAGGGAGGGGGTAGAGGGAGGGTTGGGGGTCGCATGGAGACTTGGGGGGTGGATGCTCGCATTGGGGGGAAAGGTCTCTGGGCGGGTGGGGGGGAGGTGGTGTTGGTGTTTACTTACCCGTGCCGCCCAGTGTAGATCATCAACCTTTTTCCGGCACTGGAGGCCAGTCCTCCTGGTCACACTTTCCAAGCTCATGCCACCTCCATCTCGTCCCAGGAGCAATGGTTGTACTGTGGCGGACCCTCCGGGATCCTCAGGGGAACAGGACATCTCTCTTGGCGTCCACTTAGTCGAGGAACCTGGCTAGATTTGCATTCCCGAATCACAGAGCCGATCTCCTGGGCGCCATTGTTGTGAGCTGGTATGATACCCCACCCATCGGATACCCCACCCATCGGATACCCCACCCATCGGATACCCCACCCATCGGATACCCCACCCATCAGATACCCCACCCATCGGATACCCCACCCATCGGATACCCAACCCATCGGATACCCCACCCATCGGATACCCCACCCATCAGATACCCCACCATCAGATACCCCACCCATCGGATATCCCACCCATCGGATACCCCACCCATCAGATACCCCACCCATCAGATACCCCTCCCATCAGATACCCCACCCATCGGATACCCCACCCATCGGATACCCCACCCATCGGATACCCCACCCATCAGATACCCCACCCATCAGATACCCCACCCATCGGATACCCCACCCATCGGATACCCCACCCACCGGATACCCCACCCATCGGATACCCCACCCACCGGATACCCGACCCACCGGAAACCCCACCCACCGGGTACCCACTCACCGGGTACCCCACCCATCGGGTACCCCACCCACCGGGTACCCCACCCACCGGGTACCCCACCCACCGGGTACCTCACCCACCGGGTACTCCACCCACCGGGTACCCCACCCACTGGGTACCCCACCCACCGGGTACTCCACCCACCGGGTACCCCACTCACCGGATACCCCACCCACCGGGTACCCCACCTATGACGGAGACTGTAAGTCACACAATGGACTCTTCGGTCATCTGGGAACGCATTTTTCGTGTGGCAGTAGGTCATCCTCGACCCTGAGGGACTGCCTCAGGAGAAGGACAGAGAGTGGAGAAGGTAGAGAGGGGGGGGGGGGGGGGGGGGAGAGAGAGCGCGAGAGAGATGAGAGTGGGGCAGGGAGAGGAGCAAGAAAAAAGGGAGAGGGAGCAACAGAGTGCAATGAAGAGAGATGATGAAGGGGAGACGGATCAAAGGATAAAGAGTGGATACCAAGAGCGAAGGGCAATAAGGTAACAGAAGGAATGCAAGAGAGAAAAAAAGTAAGGGAGAAAGAGACGGTAAGAGAGTGAGAGAGAGAGAGAGGATAAGAGAATGAGAGAAACAGAATAAGAGACTAAGTGAGAGAGAGAGAGAAAAAGTGACTAAGGGAGAGTGTGAGGGCAAGAGAGAGAGGGTAAGAGAGCAAGAGAAGGTAAGAGTAAGAGACTGTTTACAATTTATATAAATGATCTGCAAACAGGAACAGAGTCTGACATAACAATAGCAACATTTCCAGATGATACTAAAATAGATGGGAAAGCAGACAGTGAAGAGAAGATAAAGATTTTACCGATGGATATAGAAAGGTCAGGAGATTGGGTCAAAATTTGACAGATGGAGTTCAGTGTAAATAAATGTCAGATTATCCATTTTGGCCGAAAAGATTTTAAAGCAAATTATTACCTGAACGAAAAGCAGATTCAAAATGCGTCTGGGCAGAGGGATCTGGGTGTCTTTGTTCATGAATCACAGAAAGTCGGTATGCAGGTACAGCATGCAATTAAAAAGGCAAATGGAATGTTAGCATTTATTGCAACAGGACTGGAGGATGGACGTAGAGAAGTGTTGTTGCAATTGTATCCAGTTTTGGTCTCGTTATTTGAAGAAGGATATGATGGCATTGGAGGCAGTTCACAGGAGGTTCACCAGATTGACTTCGGGGATGAAAATGTTGATGTACGAGGAGAGATTAAACAGTTTGGGCTTATACTTGCTGGAGTTTAGAAGGATGAGAGAGGATCTAATCGAGACGTATGAAATACTAAATAGGATTGACAAAGTAAATGTAGACCAAATGTTCTCCCTGCGGGGCAATCTAGAGCAAGAGGTCACGGATATAGATTGAGAGGCGGTAGATTTAGAACTGAGATGAGGAGGAACTACTTCTTGCAGAGGGTGGTGAATATGTTGCCCCATAATGCGGTGAAGTCTGAGTCATTAAATGGTTTCAAGAAGGAGATAGATATATTTATGATTTAAACGTGGGTTAAAGGGACATGGGCAACAGGTGGGGGAGTGGATTTAAAACCAGGAAGAGATCAACCATAATCTGATTGCATGGCAGAACAGCTCAAAGGGCTGAATTGCCTACTTCTGTTCCTAATTCTATGTTCCCCACACCGTGCTTGCATGGCTACAACGCAAGGTGTTAAAGCTACAACATTATAATATCAGCGTTGCATAGTAACGCGAAAATGGTCTCAATCTGGTTGCTGCCCTCTTCAGAGCCTTCCGACCCACTATGATCGCGAGGTGGCCATGGACATAATGGAAACAGAGGTGCTGTTCTCTCCCCTCACCCAAGAGCTTGAGCGGACTCTACAAGCAGACATCACATGCACATGACTGCATAACATATGAATGAGAGGTTGGCCGGAACCCTCCATTGAGCTTCTCGCGAACTCTGCATATTCCTTTCCTTCAGAGAACAACTAACCATCCAAGGTGACCTAATCCTGCATGGCCAATGATTCACCCTGCCCTCCAGCGGTACTACACCCAACAGCTGCACTAACAGCACCCTGCGTTGGAAGCAACAAAATGCAGGGCCAAAGAATGGCGATACTCTCCCTCTGTGAACGGTGTTATTGACAGGGAAGTCTCAAGCTGGTCACCTTGTGATGCGCTAAAGCCTCACCAAGCAACGGAACCGTTATATCTGCATGAGGTCCCAGACCTCACGTGGGTGTTCACAGTGGCTGATATTTTTCAGTCGAATGATAAGTGGCACTTGGTCCTTGTAGAGTCATACTCTGGGTGGTTTGAACTCGGTGACCTTCTGACCACAACCAGCAGTTCGGTGATAATCGAGCTCAAGAAACATTTTTCCACGCATGGCGTCCCGCAGAGCCTTGTAATGGATGATGCTCAATAATTCTCCGCTGCGGAGTTTTGGAATTTTGCACACCCTTGTGTCTTGGAGCACGTCTCAAGCAGCCCTCTCTGCCCACAGTCAAACGCAAGCAGGAGGACATAAAACGTTGAACAGTACAGCACAGAACAGGCCCTTCGGCCCTCGATGTTGTGCCGAGCATTGCCCAAAAGCAAGATCAAGCTATCCCACTCCCTGTCATTCTGGTGTGCTCCATGTGCCTATCCAATAACCACTTGAAAGGTCCTAAAGTGTCTCACTCCACGATCACAGCAGGCAGTCCATTCCTTACACTAACCACTCTCTGAGTAAAGAACCTACCTCGGACATCCCTCCTAAATCTCTCACCCTGAATCTTAGAGTTATGCCCCCTTGTAGCAGCTACATCCACCCGAGGAAATAGTCTCTGAACGTCTACTCTATCTATCCCCCTCATCATCTTATAAACCTCTATTAAGTTGCCTCTAATCTTCCTCCGCTCCAAAGAGAAAAGCCCTAGCTCCCTCATCCTTTCCTCATAAGACCTATCCTGCAAACCAGGCAGCATCCTGGTAAATCACCTTTGCACCCTTTCCAATGCTTCCACATCCTTCCGATAGTGAGGTGACCAGAACTGCACACAATACTCCAAATGTGGTCTCACCAGGGTCATGTACAGTTGCAGCATAACCCCACAGCTCTTAAACTCAAGCCCCCTGTTAATAAACGCTAACACACTATAGGCCTTCTTCATGGCTCTATCCACTTGAGTGGCAACCTTCAGAGATCTGTGGACATAACCCCGAGATCTCTCTGTTCCTCCACATTCCTCAGAACCCTGCTGTTGACCCTGTAATCTGCATTCAAATATTTTCTACCAAAATGAATCACCTCGCACTTATCAGGGTTAAACTCCATCTGCCATTTTTCGGCCCAGCTCTGCATCCTATCAATGTCTCTTTGCAGCCTACAACAGCCCTCCACCTCATCCACTACTCCACCAATCCTGGTGTCATCAGCAAATTTACTGACCCACCCTTCAGCCGCCTCCTCCAAGTAATTGATAAAAATCACAAATAGCAGAGGAGCCAGCACTGATCCCTGTGGTACACCGCTGGTAACTGGTCTCCAGTCTGAAAATTTCCCATCCACCACCACCCTTTGTCTTCTATGTGACAGCCAGTTACTTATCCAATTGGCCAAATTTCCCTCGATCCCACACCTCCTTACTTTCTTCATGAGCCGACTATGGGGAACCTTATCAAACGGCTTCCCAAAATCCATGTATACAACATCAACTGCTCCACCTTCATCTACACACTTAAGTTAGCTCCTCAAAGAATTTAATCAAATTTGTGAGGCAAGACTTACCCTCCACAAATCCGTGTTGACTTTCCCGGATTAAGCTGCATCTTTCCAAATGGTCATAAATCCTATCCTTCAGGACCTTTTCCGTTAACTTATCGCCCACCGAAGAAAGACTAACCGGCCTATAATCACCAGGGTCATTCCTATTCCGTTTCTTGAACAGAGGAACAACATTCACCATTCTCCAGTCCTCTGGCACTCTCCCTGTGGCCAGTGAGGACCCAAAGATCAAAGCCAAAGGCTCTGCAATCTCATCCCCTACCTCCCAAAGAATCCTTGGATAACCCATCTGGCCCAGGGGACTTGTCGACCTTAAAGTTTTTCAAAATTGCTAATATATCCTTCCTCAGAACATCTACCTCCTCCAACCTACATGCCTGTATCATACTCTCATCCTCAAAAATATGGCCCCTCTCCTTGGTGAACACTGAAGAAAAGTATTCATTCAACACCTCTCCTATTTCTTCTGACGCCATGCACAAGTTCCCACTACTGTCCTTGACCGGCCCTAACCTCACCTTGGTCATTCTTTTATTTCTCACGTAAGAGTAAAAAGCCTTGGGGTTTTCCTTGATCCGACCCGCCAAGGGCTTCTCATGCCCCCTCCTAGCTCTCCTAAGCTCTTTTTTTTTGCTCATTCCTTGCTGCCTTGTAACCCTCAAGCGACCCAACTGAACCTTGTTTTTTCATCCTGACATACATAGAACATAGAACAGTACAGCACAGAACAGGCCCTTCGGCCCTCGATGTTGTACCGAGCATACGCTTCCTTTTTTCTCTTGACAAGACATTCAACCTCTTTTGTGAACCATGGTTCCCTCACACGGCCATTTCCTCCCTGCCTGATAGGGACATACCTATCAAGGACACACAATATTCCTTGAACAAGCTCCACTTTTCATTTGTGTCTTTCCCTGACAGTTTCTGTTCCCATCTTCTGCTCCCTATTTCTTGCCTAATTGCACCATAATTACCCCTCCCCCAATTATAAACCTTGCCCTGCCGTATGGACCTATCCCTCTCCATTGCAATAGTGATAGACAGCGAATTGTGGTCACTATCTCCGAAGTGCTCTCCCACAAACAAATCTAACACTTAGCCCGGTTCATTACCCAGTACCAAATCCAATGTCGCCCCCCTCTTGTTAGCCTATCCACATATTGTGTCAGGAAACCTTCCTGCACGCACTATACAAAAACTGCCCCATCCGAACTGTTTGACCTATAGAGGTTCCAATCAATATTTGGAAAGTTAAAGTCGCCCAATGTAACTACCCTGAGATCTCCGCACCTATCCATAATCTGTTTTGCAATTTCTTTCGCCACATCTCTATTACTATATGAAAACTCCTAACAATGTGACCGCTCCTTTCCTATTTCTAACTTTGGCCCATATTACCTCAGTAAGCAGTTCCCCTTCGAACTGCCTTTCTGCAGCCGTTAAACTATCCTTGATGAACAATGCTACTCCTCTACCTCTTTTACTACCTTCCCTACTCTTACTGAAACATCTATACCCCGGAACTTTCAACAACCATTCCTGTCCCTGTTCTAACCATGTCTCCGTAATGGTCACAACATCGTAGTCCCAAGTACCAATCCAAGTTCACCTACCTTATTCCAGATGCTCCTTGCATTGAAGTAGACACACTTCAACCCATCTTTCTGTCTGCTGGTACTCTCCTGCGACATTGATACCCTCCTCAGTACCTCACTACTCTCAACACTGGCTTCTGGACTACAGCTCGTTTTCCCATCCCCCTGACAAATTAGTTTAAACCCGCCCGAAGAGCCATCGCAAATTACCCTCCCAGATATTGGTGCCCTTCTGGTTCAGGTGCAAACTGTCCTGTCTGTACAGGTCCCACCTTCCCCAGAATGTGCTCCAATTATCCACGTAACTGAAACCCTCCCTCCTGCACCATCATTGCAGCCATGTGCTTATCTGCACTCTCTCCCTGTTCCTCACCTCACTAGCACGTCGCACCGGCAGCAAACCAGAGATGACAACATGGTTTGGCCTGGCTCTCAGCTTCCACCCTAGCTCCCTAAATTCCTGTTTTAAATCCCAGTCCCTTCTCTTACCTATGTCGTTAGTACCGATGTGTACCATGACTTGTGACTGTTCACCCTCCCGCTTAATGATTCTGAGATGTCATGGACTCTGGCACCCGAGAGGCAACATACCATCCGTGAGTCTCTTTCGATGCCACAGAACTGTTTTTCTGTCCCTCTAACTATCGAGTCCCCAATAACTATTGCTCTCCTGCTCTTCCTCCTTTCCTTCTGAGCCACAGGGACGGACTCAGTGCTGGATAACTGTTTACTGGTAGGTCATCCCCCTCAACAGTATCCAAAACGGTATACTTGTTACTGAGGGGAATGACCACAGAGGATCCCTGCACTAACTGCTTCCTCCCAGCCTCTCTCACCATCACCCATCTATCTTGATTCTTCGGAGTAACTACATCCATGAAGCTTCTATCTATGGCCACCTCTTCCTCCCGAATGATCCAAAGTTCGTCCAGCTCCAGCTCCAGTTCCCTAACACGGTTTCTGAGGAGCTGGAGCACCTCCCACCGGTGAAATCAGCAGGGACACTGACGGAGTCCCTCACGTCAAACATTCTGCGGGAGGAACATTGCACTGCCTTCCCTGCCAGCCCCTCTATATAAAACAAGAGAAAGAAAGAAAGAGTTTACCTGTCATTCACTCTACCCCTCAGTTTAGAGGACGTGGAAGGGTGGGGGACACTACGGGCGAGATTCTCCCAAAACGGGAGAAATCGTAAAGCTGGCGTAAAACCCGGGCGGGTTTTATGGCAGCGCGCCCCTTCCCGACCGGGGACCGATTCTGGTCCCCGGTCGGGGCTAGCAGCCCGACGCCGTAGGCTCCGGCAAGACGGGCTTAACGAAAATCGTTAAGCCCGCTTGCCGGAGTTAACGCCGGCTGACGCGTCATATGACGTCAGCCGCGCATGCGCAGTTTGGAAGACTCCAACCCGCGCATGCGCGGGTGACGTCATCCCGTTTTTGCGCGAAACCCGCGCATGCGCGGGCCGGGTTGCCCCTCAGCCGCCCCGTGAATGGATACTGCGGGGCGGCGGAAGGACAAGTAGTGCGCGGGCATCGGGCCCGCTGCCCGCGATCGGTGCCCACCGATCGCGGGCCCATGGCACCCTTGGCACGGCCGTGGTACGGCCGTGCCAATCAGTGCCATGGTTATTAATAGCGAGTTTGTGACGCCGTTTTTACAAACGGCAAGACCAGGTGTGTTTGCCGTTCGTAAAAACGGCGGAAAGGGCTGGGACTTCGGCCCATCTAACAGCTGAGAATCGCTGCCGGCCGTAAAAAAAACGGCAGCAGCGATTCGGGTCGGGACTTCGGCGGGGGGGTGGGAGAATAGCGGGAGGGCGGCAAAAATGTCGGGAAGGCCCTCCCGCTATTCTCCCACCCGTCGTGGGGGGCGGAGAATTTTGCCCTACAAGTGTAGTGTCTAGGGTTTAGGAACCTCCCAATTTAAATAGAGGTAAAAATAAAACATTTAACCAGCAATCACTGCGCCCCGCACGAGAACAACAATCAGCTGTTATAGGCTGTCACTTGACAACAGCTCCTCCACAAACCACCTTCTAGATACAGTGACCGCAATGCACTGATGCAAATTTTCCCTGCATCAGCCAATCAGCAGCTCCGCTCTTCTGCCCTCTGCTGGATGCTGGCCTTCACTTGAACACGAAGGGTGTCTTGCTCAGGTACACGTTCTGGATACAGTGACCGAAATGCACTGATGCAAATTTTCCCTGCAACAGCCAATCAGCAGCTCCACTCTGCTGCCCTCTGCTGGATCAAGTGGTGAACTCAACCAAACACCTCTGGGGAAAAATGTATGTGAGACCACACTGACTACTGTACAGTGTTACATAGCCTGTGTAATCTTCCATGACAGGGACTGCCGTTGTCCACACAGCAACATTTTTCCAGGCTCAGTCGGATCATGACCTCACTGCCAAGGCTCTGTTACAGCCCAAACGTGAAGCTAATGTACAAGGTGTACTGTTTCAACACAGACTGCATGACAAGGCACATTACGATTGACATGTTCATAGCCTCAACCCCCTAGCACCAGGATAAACCATCTGGATCCATACCGCACATGACCAGTTGCTGGTGGTCAACAGCGAGGCCCCACAACCCAGCAGCTATGTTGTAGCTTCCATCTGAAAGCAGTAACTATGCAATCGCCGTCCCTTCTTGCGGATATCAGAGTTATCACCGATAGCTGATGCTGTGACTCAACCGTCCTGCCTTGACCACAACTCTCCACACCCACGTTCATGCAGACCCCATCGGAGTCCAAAGCAGTAGGTCCCAAGTCTCTGCAACACACAATGGCTGGGATTCTCTGAGCCCATGCCGGGTCGGAGAATCGGCGAGGGGGCGTGCGAATCCCGCCACGCCGCTCTGACGCCGGGCCACCGATACTCCGGCGATCGGAGAATTGGCGGCAATCGCGCCGGTGCGGTCACCGCGGCACCGGTCGGGGGGTTGAAAAGGGCCCCCGTGGCAACTCTGCGCGCTCGACGGGCCAACTGCCCGCCGGGTTTCACTGAGTCCCGCCGGCGTCATTTGCGTATCGTTTGCGGGACCTCGGCATTCTGGCTGCGGGAGCTGTCATGCTGGGTGGTCAGGGGGAGCCGACACCGAAGGGGCAATCCACGGTGGCCAGGCCCATGATCGGGGGCAACCGATTCACGGGCGTGCTAATTCCAGGGGGGGTTCCTATGTTTCTCCGTGCTGGGCCCCTGTAGGGCTCTGCCATATCGTCCAGGGGGCGGTGCGGAGACGGCCGTGGCACGCATGCGCGAACCCACGGCAGCTGTGACGCACGCATGCATGGACCCGCGCTGGCCATGCATGGCCGGTTTTCGGCACGGAGCAGCACACAGCACTCCGCCGCCGTTCTAGCCCCCGAAGAAGGGGAGAATTACTGCGCCTGGAGGTCCATTGGCGTCTGCGTCGCTCGCGCCAGTTTTGACGCTGGCGTCAACATTTTGGCGGGATTTCGGAGAATCCCAGTCAACATGTCTCATGAGTCAGCTGAATGGACACAGGCCATAGAGCAGACATTCCTCCACCTGTCGGTGTTATCACACGGTCTGGGTGTCTGAGCAGGCCAAACACATGATATTGGGATTTTGTCACTGTTTGGACATATCAGATTTTCGGGGGATTCACAGGGTAGATGCTGAGAATATATTTCCTCTTGTGGGAGCGGCTCGGACCAGCGGTCATACTCTCAGAGTAACTGGGTCACCCATTTCAGACAGAGGAGGAAGTTCCTCTCTCAGTGAGTAGTGAATCTGTGGAATTCTTTACCACAGAGAGCTGTAGAGCTGGGTCGTTAAGCATGTTCAGGGCTGAGATAGACAGTTTGTTTTTAATCTGTAAAGGAATCAAGCGTTATGAGGATAAGATTGGGAAAGTGGAGTTGAGGATTGTCACATCAGATCAGTCATGATCTCGTTGAATGACAGAGCAGACTCAATGGGCCGAGTGGTCTACTTCAGCTCCTATGTCTTATAGTTTTATGGTCCTATGGACACGGTGACGTCTTACGTCGCGTGGTGGGAGCCCAAGTCTTTTCTTACAGCTGCGAGTTGATTCAGTAAACCTGCTGTTACTACAGACCTTGTTGCAGTCCATGTCACAGAGCACCGCGGAAACTGCACCCACAGTCCCAACCTGTGTTTGAAAGGCCGTTTTAAAACATCCTGTTTTTTATTTGGATTACTAATGGAGTCACTTTCCTGTCAACCAGACTGAATTCCCAGCTGCCAGCCTTTTTTCTTTTACTTTTAGTTTCATATTCCTTTCAATCCAGCTATTGGTTTCAAGATGAACAGCTGTTCCTGACTCGCCCCATGTGATATAAAGCAAAGAAATTTTCTTGTGCAGGCTGAGGGCAGGTCACCCAGCCTTTGCTGTGCCTCTGACCAGGATCTATCCACCCGACAAGGTGAGGACGTTGCCTCTGCTTCACGGAGGGGGAGGGGGAGGGGGAGGGGGACGGGGTCTCCCATGATCTCCCGAACATTGCTGCCTCCCAGTCGGCACAGACGACCGTCACTTGTTCTGAGGGAGGGGTGAGTATAGCGGATTACTGAACAGGAGGGGGGTTGCAAGGGTGTAGGGGGGCGATGGCGGGCGTTCGTGTACAGCTTGAGTAGAGGGGCTGTAAATTCACGCCCCCCCCCTCCCTAATCCCCTTGTGTTGAAGCCTCCCCATTTTGTAACCGGAGGGATTGGGGAGCGAGAGGTGCACAGGAAGATCCCACAAGCCGCAATTCAATGAAGGGTGGCAAAGTTTTTTTTTGACCCAGAGATGGCAGAGGAAGAATGTATCTTGGGCCTTCACTCCAACCTCTTGGGATAGCCAAATTATCTCCCCCCCCCCCCCCCCCCCCCCCCCCCCGTCCTCTCCACTCCACATGTCCACCAGTGATGGCTGTGGGATTTATTTCTAACCTGACAGGGGGGGTAGGGGTGCAGACACGACCCTTGGTATTACCCTTCACCCAAAGGGAGTTTTTAAGGCCCGGTCCAGCAAGGTGGTCAGTGACAGGCTTGGGTACAAGTGATAAGAATTCAAATCTCCCCGGGTCCAATCTACAGTGCATCTGACTGCCAGTTAAAACCAGGCTTTACAGTGTGGGGAGAGGGTCTGCTTTCTTATAAGTTGCTTACTGCATCTTTGAACTAGTCAGTGTGGAATTTCTCACTACAACCATATGGAAGAGGAACTGGTTAGATAATTCAGCCTACATGCTTATAATTTGGACATTGCGATGGAGGAGGGGAACATCTTGTCATCCTGCCTGTAAATGTGTCTCAGATTTCTCTCTCTCATCCCTCTCTTTCCCCTCCCTCACTCTATGACTCTCTTACTGCCTCTTTCTTCCGCCCTCTCTTCCTCTCCCCTCGCTTCCTCTCTGTCTCACCCCCTCTCTCGGTCCCTTTCTCTCTCTTAACTCCCCACTCTCTGCCTTTTTCTTGTCTCCTGCCTCTTTCCCCCTCTCTTCCTCCCTATCATTCTGCCTTTTTCACTTCCCACTCTCTCACCCTACCCCTCTTTCCCTCTCTCTCTCTCTTCCTCTCTTGCTGTCTCTATATCCCTGTCTCTTTCCTCCCTCTCTCTCTCACTCTCCTTCTTTCTCTGCCTCTCTCTCCCTGTCTCTCTCTCCACCTCTCCCTTCTCCCTCTCCATCTCTGCCTTTCTCTCTCACTCCTTCCTTCCCACACTGCCTGTCTCCCACTCTCTCTACCTTTCTCTCCCTGCCTCTCTTCTTTCCTCTCTCTCCCTCTCTTCCTGCCATCCTCCTCTTGCATCTCTACTTATTCTCTCCCTTTGACTCTATCCTGCTCTCATTCTCTCTCTCTCTCTCTGGTTTAGCACAGTAGGCTAAATAGCTGGCTTGTAATGCAGAACAAGGCAAGCAGCGCAAGTTCAATTCCAATACCGGCCTCCCCGAACATGCTCCAGAATGTGGCGACTAGGGGCTTTTCACAGTAACTTCATTGAAGCCTACTTGTGACGAGAAGCGATTATTATATTCTCTCTCTCGATCTTTCGACCTCCCATCCCTCTCTCTATCGGCCTCTATCCCTTTCTATTCCTTTCTCATCAATCTCTCTCCGCCTGTCTGTTTCTGTCTCTCTCCCCCTTCCCCCATATTCTCCCACCATCCGTTTCGACCTCTCTTTCAATCTCGCTCCCTCTCTTGCACATTCCCTCCTCCTCCTCTATCTGCCACTTCCCCTGCTTTTCTGTATTTCCCCTCAAGAAGCCGGCGAATCCCTAATGGTTAAAAGCCCCCTCTCAAGACATGACTGTCGCTGAACTCTGTGCGGACAGCCCCTGGCAATGGGCCCAGGTCTGCAGAGGCCTCACTAATCACTGCCTTGTGATGTTCACAGGATTTTCTGCTGTCCAGAGAATACTGGATGGGAACAAATGGGGAATCTGATTCAACGTGATTTAACCAGCTCCGGACCACTCATTGACACATGGATATAAGACAGACGTTGCCTTCGGTGATTATTAGCATCATTCTCCTACTGACAGGTGGGTGACCTGACTGATCAGATTCTGAGGGGATGAATGTTGGAAGGATGTTTCCCCTCGTGAGGGGACTCTAAGACAAGGGGGGGCACTGTTTTGACAATAGTCTCCCACTGAAGACAGAGATGAGGAGGAATTCCTTTTCTCAGAGGGACTTGAGGGTTGGATCTCTCTCCCCGGATAGCAATCGAGGCTGAGTAGGTCACTGAATATGCTAAATGCTGAGTTAGACAGATTTTTGATGGACAAGGGAATGGAGGGCTGTGGACGGACAGACAGGAAAATGGTGTCCAGGCCACAATCAGATGAGGCGTGACCATATTGAATGGCTTAACAGGCCGAGGGGCCGAATGGCCTCGTCCTGCTCCTGTTATTCTGTACACAAACCATCCAAAGCCTTTGATTAGATTCTCGTCTGTAACTCACTCCCGGGTATCTGTTATTCTATATATAAACCACCCCTAACCCCTCGATTAGATTCCAGTCTGTAACTCACTCCTGGGTATCTGTTATTCTATTTAAAACCACTCCCAACCTCTCGATTAGATTCCAGTCTGTAACTCACTCTCGGGTATCTGTTATTCTATATATAAACCACCCCAAACCCCTCGATTAGATTCCATTCTGTAACTCACTCTCGGGTATCTGTTATTCTATATATAAACCACTCCCAACCTCTCGATTAGATTCCAGTCTGTAACTCACTCTTGGGTATCTGTTATTCTGTATATAAACCACCCCAAACTCCTCGATTAGATTCCAGTCTGTAACTCACTCCAAGGTATCTGTTATTCTATTTAAAACCACTCCCAACCTCTCGATTAGATTCCAGTCTGTAACTCACTCTCAGGTATCTGTTATTCTGTATATAAACCACCCCGAACCCCTCGATTAGATTCCAGTCTGTAACTCACTCTCAGGTATCTGTTATTCTGTATATAAACCACCCCGGACCCCTCGATTAGATTCCAGTCTGTAACTCACTCTCAGGTATCTGTTATTCTGTATATAAACCACCCCGAACCCCTCGATTAGATTCCAATCTGGAACTCACTCTCGGGTATCTGTTATTCTGTATATAAACCACCCCAAACCCCTTGATTAGATTCCAGTCTGTAAACTCACTCCGAGGTATCTGTTATTCTATATATAAACCACCCCAAACTCTTGATTAGGTCCCAGTCTGTAACTCACTCACGGGTATCTGTTATTCTATTTAAAACCACTCCCAACCTCTCAATTAGATTCCAGTCTGTAACTCACTCCAAAGTGTCTGTTATTCTATAAGTAAACCACCCTGAACAGCTCGATTAGATTCCAGTCTGTAACTCACTCCTGGGTATCTGTTATTCTATTTTTTTAAATATAATTTTTATTGGAATTTTTAACAGAAAATATAAAACATAACGACAAACAATGAAATGCAACAAAATAACCCATAATAACTGTAACACCCCCAGACCGTATGTATCCCATCCCCCCACCCCCCCAACCCCAATGAACAACAAAAGAACTTAAAAATGAATTCAAATTAAATAAACAAACATATTCATTGTCCGCCCCCCCCCCCCTTTTCCCTCCCCCTTCCCCCCCTCCCCCCCGGGTTGCTGCTGCTACTGTCCCTGTAACCTATCGTTGAGCCAGAAAGTCGAGGAAAGGTCGCCACCGCCTAAAGAACCCTTGTACCGATCCTCTCAGGGCGAATTTGACCTTCTCTAGCTTAATGAAACCCGCCATGTCATTGATCCAGGTCTCCACGCTTGGGGGCCTCGCATCCTTCCATTGTAGCAAGATCCTTCGCCGGGCTACTAGGGACGCAAAGGCCAGCACACCGGCCTCTTTCGCCTCCTGCACTCCCGGCTCCACCCCAACCCCAAAAATCGCGAGTCCCCATCCTGGCTTGACCCTGGATCCCACCACCCTCGACACCGTCCTCGCCACCCCCTTCCAGAACCCCTCCAGTGCCGGGCATGCCCAGAACATATGGGCATGGTTCGCTGGACTCCCCGAGCACCTGACACACCTGTCTTCACCCCCAAAGAACCTACTCATCCTCGTCCCAGTCATGTGGGCCCGGCGCAGCACCTTGAATTGGATGAGGCTAAGCCGCGCACACGAGGAGGAAGAATTAACCCTCTCCAGGGCATCAGCCTATGTCCCGTCTTCGATCTGTTCCCCCAGTTCCCCCTCCCACTTAGCTTTCAGCTCCTCTACTGACGCCTCCTCCGCCTCCTGCATAACCTTGTAGATATCAGATATCTTCTCCTCTCCGACCCAAACCCCCGAAAGCACCCTGTCACTCACCCCCCTCGCGGGAAGCGAAGGGAATCCCTCCACCTGCCGCCTAGCAAATGCCTTTACCTGCAGATACCTGAACATGTTCCCCGGGGGGAGCCCAAATTTCTCCTCCAACTCCCCCAGGCTCGCAAACCTCCCATCAATAAACAGGTCCCTCAGCTGTCTGATGCCCGCTCTGTGCCAACCCTGAAATCCCCCATCAATGTTCCCCGGGACGAACCTATGGTTCCCCCTTAACGGAGCCTCCATCGAGCCCCCCACTTCTCCCCTATGTCGCCTCCACTGCCCCCAAATCTTGAGGGTAGCCGCCACCACTGGACTCGTGGTATACCTCGTAGGAGGGAGCGGCCACGGCGCCGTTACCAGGGCCCCCAGGCTTGTATCTCCACAGGACGCCCTCTCCATCCGTTTCCATGCTGCCCCCAACCCCTCCATTATCCACTTGCGCACCATCGACACATTGGCCGCCCAATAATACCCCGAGAGATTGGGTAACGCCAGCCCCCCCCCATCTCTACCCCGCTCCAAGAAGACCCTCTTCACCCTCGGGGTCCCATGCGCCCAAACAAAGCTCATGATGCTGCTAGTCACCCTTCTAAAAAAGGCCCTAGGGATAAAGATGGGCAAACACTTAAAAAGGAACAAGAACCTCGGGAGAACCGTCATTTTGACGGACTGCACTCTACCCGCCAACGATAGTGGTACCATGTCCCACCTTTTAAATTCCTCCTCCATCTGCTCCACCAGCCTGGTAAAATTAAGCTTATGGAGAGTCCCCCAACTCCTGGCCACTTGCACCCCCAGATATCTGAAACTCTTCACTGCCCTCTTAAATGGGAGTCTCCCAATTCCCTCCTCCTGATCACCCGGGTGTACTACAAATACCTCACTCTTGCCTAAATTTAACTTATAGCCCGAGAAGCCCCCAAATTCCGCTAACAGCTCCATCACCCCCGGCATTCCCCCTTCTGGATCCGCCACATACAACAGCAGGTCGTCCGCATACAGTGATACACGATGTTCCTCCCCACCCCGCACCAGACCCCTCCATCTCCCTGATTCCCTCAACGCCATAGCCAAAGGTTCAATCGCCAGTGCAAAGAGCAAGGGGAACAGGGGGCACCCCTGCCTGGTCCCACGGTAGAGCCTAAAGTACTCCGATCTCCTTCCATTGGTAACTACACTTGCCATCGGAGCCGCGTAGAGCAGCCTCACCCATTTGATGAATCCCTCCCCGAATCCGAACCGCTCCAGCACCTCCCACAGGTACCCCCACTATCAAACGCTTTCTCCGCATCCAGCGCCACCACTATCTCCGCCTCCCCCTCCACTGCCGGCATCATAATAACATTTAGCAGTCTCCGCACATTCGTGTTGAGCTGCCGTCCCTTGACAAATCCTGTCTGATCCTCGTGTATCACCCCTGGCACACAGTCCTCTATCCTGGTGGCCAGGATCTTCGCCAGCAACTTAGCGTCAACATTGAGGAGCGAGATAGGTCTGTATGATCCACACTGCAAGGGGTCCTTATCCCGCTTCAGGATCAGAGAGATCAGTGCCTGCGACATCGTCGGGGGCAAAGCCCCCCCCTCCCATGCCTCATTGAAGGCTCGCACCAACACGGGGCCCACCAGATCCGCATACTTTTTATAAAATTCCACCGGGAACCCGTCCGGCCCCGGCGCCTTACCTGACTACATTTGTCCAATCCCCCTGACTAGCTCCTCCAACTCTATCGGCGCCCCCAGCCCCTCTACCAGCTCCTCTTGAACCCTTGGGAAACATAGCCTGTTCATGAAGCTCTCCATCCCCCCTCTCCCCATCGGAGGTTCTGACCGGTACAGTTCCTCGTAGAAGTCCCTAAAGACCCCATTTACTTCTGTCCCCTTCTGCACTACATTCCCACCCTTATCCGTCACTCCACCAATTTCCCTAGCCACATCTCGCCTGCGGAGCTGATGCGCCAACATCCTGCTCGTCTTCTCCCCATACTCATATACCGCGCCCTGCGACCTCCTCCACTGTGTCTCCGCCTTTCTGGTGGTCAACAAGTCAAATTTGGCCTGAAAACTACGCCGTTCCACCAGCAACCCCTCCTCCGGTGCCTCCGCGTATCTCCTGTCCACATCCAGGAGCTCCCTCACCAGTCTCTCCCTCTCCTTCCTCTCCCTCCTTTCCCTATGGGCCCCGATGGAGATCAGCTCCCCCCGGATCACTGCTTTCAGAGCCTCCCAGACCATCCCCACCCGGACCTCCCCCGTGTCGTTGGTATCAAGATACCCCTCAATACTTCCCCGGACCCTCCGACACACCTCCTCATCAGCCAGCATCCCCACATCCAGGCGCCAGAGCGGGCGCTGGTCCCGCGCCTCCCCCATCTCCAGATCAACCCAGTGTGGAGCATGGTCTGAAATCGCTATGGCCGAATACTCTGCATCCTGCACCTTCGGGATCAACCCCCTGCTCAGGACGAAAAAATATATTCGGGTATAGACCCTATGGACATGGGAGAAAAAGGAATACTCCCGCGCTCTCGGCCTCCCAAACCTCCAGGGATCCACCCCTCCCATCTGGTTCATAAACCCCCTCAGCACTTTGGCCGCCGCCGGTCTCCTACCCGTCCTTGAACTGGACCTGTCCAGTGTGGGATCCAGCACTGTGTTAAAGTCTCCCCCCATGATCAGGCCCCCCGCCTCCAGGTCCGGAATGCGGCCCAACAAGCGCCTCATGAAGCCGGCATCATCCCAATTCGGGGCATATACATTTACCAGCACCACCTTCTCTCCTTGCAGCCTACCCTTCACCATAATATATCTGCCCTCCTTGTCCGACACCACCTCAGCCGCCTCGAACACCACCCTCTTCCCCACCAGAATCGCCACCCCCCGGTTCTTCGCATCCAATCCTGAGTGAAAAACCTGCCCCACCCACCCCTTCCTCAGACGAACCTGGTCCGCCACCTTCAAGTGGGTCTCCTGGAGCATAGCCACGTCCGCCTTCAGCCCCTTCAGATGAGAAAATACCCTAGTTCTCTTAACCAGCCCATTCAGTCCCCTCACGTTCCAGGTAATCAGCCGGATCAGAGGGCAACCTGCCCCTCTCCCCTGCCGGCTAGCCATAGCTTATCGACTGCTCGCCCCAGGCCAGCTCGCCCCGCCTGACCCGTTCCCCATGGCGATAACGCCTCTCCTCTACCCCCCCGGCCCACACCAGCTCCTTCCTGGCCATTCCAGCAGCAACCCGGTATCCCCCCCACCCCCCCCCCAGGCTAGGACCTCTCCTAGCCGCGACGCACCCTCCATGGTACTTCCGTGAGTCAGCTGACTTCTGCTGACCCGACAGCTCCCGCCAAAACCCATCTCCTCCCGGCATGGGGTCATCCCCCTCTTGCCACACTTCCTTGGCACCGCTTCAGCGGGGGAAAGAAAACCAGTGAAGGCCACGCCCCCACCTCCAGCTCCGCCCCCCCGCCCCGCAGCGCAGACATCCAGAGGAAAGCCCGCGCTTTCACACTGCCACACCCCACCCTTCTGACACAGCTCCTCAAAATCCAGTTTCACCCCAACCCCCAGCCCCGTACAGAAGAGAACATATAAAGCACATACCCCCAACGTTCCCCACATACCCCACACCCATACCCAACAGCCAAACCCACCCAGAAACAGAGCAAAAAGAAAACCAGCATAAAAATAACACCTGTCGAAAGTGAAGAACAGCAACGGCCATAGTGTGTCCCCAGACCCTAGTTTGAGTCCAGCTTCTCCGCCTGTACAAAGGCCCACGCCTCCTCCGGGGACTCGAAGTAGTGGTGCCGGTCCTTATATGTCACCCACAGACGCGCAGGCTGCAGCATTCCAAATCTGACCTGCTTGGCATGCAGCACCGCCTTCGTCCGGTTGAACCCGGCCCGCCGCTTTGCCACCTCCGCACCCCAGTCCTGGTAGATTCGCACCACCGAATTCTCCCACTTGCTGCTCCTCTCTTTCTTGGCCCAGCGCAGCACACACTCCCGGTCACTAAACCGATGGAACCGCACCAACACCGCCCGCGGGGATTCATTTGCCTTAGGCCTCCTGGCCATCACTCGATGAGCTCCCTCAAGCTCCAGGGGCAAATGGAAGGACCCCGCTCCCATCAACGAGCTCAACATCGTGGTCACATACGCCGGGAGATCCGACCCCTCCAGGCCCTCCTGCGAACGTCCAGCTCCTCCAAGCGGTCTTGCCACTTTTTGTGAACTGCCTTGTGCAACTCCACTTTCCCCACGAGGACCACGGCCTCCTCCTCCCTCTCAGCGGCCTGCTGCTGCAACTCCCGAATCGACACCTCCTGTGCCACCTGGGTCCCAAGCAGCTTGTTTGTAGTTGCGTTCAGGGAGTCCAACAACTCAGCCTTCAGCTCCGCAAAACAGCGCAGAAGAGAGGCTTGCTGCTCCTGCGCCCACTTCCACCAGTCCTCTGGTGTTCCGCCGGCCGCCATTTTGTCTTTCTTCCCCTGCTTTTCTTGGGGAGCTGCTGCAGCTTTTTCCTTTGCCCCACTCCGGGTGAGCACCATAAATTATGGGGAATGCTCCTCTAGACACCTTCCCCCACTGGGATTCGTCGGGACAGCGTCGACTGCTGCTAGAATTCAGCTTTCATAAAGGCCCTCAAGTCAGCTTGAGAAATCTGAGCTGGCCCTTCCCCCGCCTGCCTGCTTGTAGAGGCTCTTGTTTGCTGCTGCTTCCGCCCAATCTTGCACTGTTTCTGAGGGTCTGATAACCCAGAAACATACTATTCCTGGGGGAAAGTACTCCTTGAACATTCACCTAAGGCTTTTCATCGAAATTCCAACCCGTGCCGCCCAAAAAAGAGCTTTTTTCTGTAACCTTGGGCAGGGGCTGCCACTGTGTGCTCACTCACTTCATACTGCACACCGGAAGTCTCCGTATCTGTTATTCTATATATAAACACTCCAAACACCTCAATTAGATTCCAGTCTGTAACTCACTCCCGGGTATCTGTTATTCTATACATAAACCACTACGAACGTCTCGATTAGATTCCAGTCTGTAACTCACTCCGAGGTATCTGTTATGCTATATATAATCCATCCCAAACCCCTCGATTAGATTCCAGTCTGTAACTCACTCCCAGGTATCTGTTATTCCATATATATACCACCCTGAACCCCTCGATTAGATTCCAGTCTGTAACTCACTCCCAGGTATTTGTTATTCTATATGGAAACCACCCGAACCCCTCAATTATATTACTGTCTGTAACTTATTCCTTATTAAATTCCTTAACCCCTGATTAAATTCCAGCCTGTAACTCACTTCCAGCTATCTGTTATTCCATATATGAACATCCTGAACTCCTCGATTAGATTCCAGTCTGTAACTCACTCCCGGGTATCTGTTATTTTATTTAAAACCACTCCCAACCTCTCGATTAGATTCCAGTCTGTAACTCACTCCTGGGTATTTGTTATTCTATAAATAACCCATCCCAAACATTCGATTAGATTCCAGTCTGTTACTCACTTCCAGGTATCTGTTATTCTATAAACCACCCTGAACAGCTCGATTAGATTCCAGTCTGTAACTTCTCTTGGGTATCTGGTTTTCTCTATGTAAACCGCACCCCTCCCCCAAAAACACATCAGTTAGATTCCAGTCTGAATCTGTAACTCAGTCCTGGTTATCTGTCCTGCTTCGTTTGAATCCCGTTTTGAGTAAGTTTTCGGCCCCGAATCTAAGGAAAGATGTGCTGGCCTTGGAAACGGTCCAGAGGAGGTTCACAAGAATTACCCCTGGAATGAAGAGCTTGTCATATGAGGAATGGTTGAGGACTCTGGGTCTGTACTCGTTGGGGTTTAGAAGGATGAAGGGGGATCTTATTGAAACTTACAGGATACTAAGAGGCCTGGATAGAGTGGACGTGGAGAGGATGTTTCCGCTTGTAGAAAAACTGGAACCAGAGGACACCATCTCAGTTTGAAGGGATGATTCTTTAAAACAGATATGTGGAGGAATTTCTTCAGCCAGAGGGTGGTGAATCTGTGGAACCCTTTGCCGCAGAAGGCTGTGGAGTCCAAATCACTAAGTGTCTTTAAGACAGAGAGAGATAGGTTCTTGATTAATAAGGGGATCAGGGCTTATGGGGAGAACGCAAGAGAATGGGGATGAGAAAAATATCAGCCATAATTGAATGGTGGAGCAGACTCGATGGGCCAAATGGCCTAATTCTGCTCCTACGTCTTATGATCTAACCCCTCTGCCTTTCAGGTGCAGGGCTGTGCCTGAACGTGAAACTGAAGGAGGGAAACATTTACGGCATCAGTGGCCAGTCCATTAACCTCAAGGCCACTTACCTTGTGGAGTCCTCAAACAAGCTCCACAGCATCACCTGGAAAGTTGACAAGTCGGGTCCCACGCGAATCCTGCAGTATATCATCAACAAAAACAAAACCCTCACTTCAACACCATATCGCAACAGGATCAAGTTTGACAGCAAGACCGGCTCTCTCATCCTCCTCGACTTCACCCCGAGTGACCAAGGCACCTATCAGATCATTGTAACTGCTGATGATGGGGCAGAGGACAAAGCTTCGACAGAGGTGACCCTTTACGGTGAGTGGGCTCAAGGGTACAAACATGGTGGTCACCAATGACAGGTGGAGTTAGTTGTCAGCAGCTGGCCAACTGTGATGCCTGGGTTTGATAGGGCAGTCAGAGATGGCCAATTATTTATTTATTTATTTTTTAAAATTTAGATTACCCAATTATTTTTTCCAATTAAGGGGCAATTTAGCGTGGCCAATCCACCTACTCTGTACATTTTTGGGTTGTGGGGGCGAAACCCACGCAGACACGGGGAGAATGTGCAAACTCCACACGGACAGTGACCCAGAGCCGGGATCGAACCTGGGACCTCAGCGCCGTGAGGCGGTTGTGCTAACCACAAGGCCACCGTGCTGCCCACGAGATGGCCAATTATGACGAGTGGAGTGAATTGTGTCAACAGCTGGCAAACTGTGAACATTGGATTTAATAGGGCAGGCAGAGATATGCCAACTATGATGAGTGGAATGAATTGTATCAATAGTTGGCCAACTGTGATGACTGGGTTTAATAAGGGAGGCAGAGATGGCTTAACTATGATGAGTGGACATAATGGTGTGGACATAGGTTGAGGTATGGTCAGCGGGGTTAATTGTTTTGTCAAAGGTGCCTAAATAAAGGCAGCACGGTGGCGCAAGTGGTTCGCACGGATGCCTCACGGCGCCGAGGTCCCAGGTTCAATCCCAGCTCTGGGTCACTGTCCGTGTGGAGTTTGCACATTCTCCCTGTGTTTGCATGGGTTTCGCCCCCTCAACCCAAAAGATGTGCCGGATGAGTGGATTGGCCGCGCTAAATTGCCCCCTAATTGGAAAAAATGAATTGGATACTCTATTTTTAAATAAAGGTGCCCAACTATGTTCAGTGTGGTTATTGCTGTGGGTAGAAGTGGCCAATTATTATGGTGTCAAGGTTGGTGGCCAACTGTGGTCAATGAGTTGATGATGGCCACTGGGGTTCATGGTGAGGACAGAGAGGGCCAACTGTGATAAATGGGTTTAGTGATGTGGAAAGAAGTGGCCAGCTATAGTTAGTGAGGATACTGGTGTAGACACAAGTGGTCAAATATTGTCACTGTGGTTTACCATGTGGACAGAGGGTTAATGCGGACAGAGGTGGCCAACTAGGATCTGGAAGGTTTATGGTGTACGGTGATGAGTAACTTAGTAAGTTTCCATTCAGCTCTCACAGATGGTATTCAATATGTTCCCAAGGTTGAGGTGGAAGCTTATCAGATTTTTGCTGTACATGCCTAGGAGTGTTTCATGGGGACAGGGTACAGAGAGCTTTACTCTGTATCTAAGCATGTGTTGTACCTGTCCTGGGAGTGTTTGATGGGGAAAGTGTAGAGAAAGCTTTACACTCTATCGAACACCGTGCTGTTCCTGTCCTGGGAGTGTTTGAATCAGACAGTGTAGAGGCAGCTTTACTCCCAGTTTGATGGGGCAGTGTTTGATGGGGACAGTGTTGAGGGAGCTTTACTCTGTACCGAACTAACCCTATGCTGTTTCTATCTTGGGAATGTTTGATGGGGACGGTTTAGAGATTTATTCTGTAACAAACCCCATGCAGTACCTATCCTGGGAGTGTTTGATGGTGATGGTAAAGAGGGAACTTTATGATATGTCTCTAACCCCGTGCTGCATCTGTCCTTGTTTGATGGAGACAGTGTAGAGGGAGCTTTACTATGTATGTAATCCCGTGCTTTGTGAGTCCTGGGTGTGTTTGATGGGGCAGTGTTGAGGGAGCTTTACTCTGTGTGTTAGCCTGTACTGTTTCTGTCCTGGAAGGGTTTGATGAGGAGTGTAGAGGGAGGTTTACTCAGTCTCGAACCTCGTGTTTTACTTGACCTGGGAATATTTGATGGGGACAGTGTAGAGGGAGCTTCACTCTGTACATTACCCCATGCTGTACCTGTCCTGGGAGTGTTTGATGGGGACAGTGTAGAGGGAGATTTACTCTATATCCAACCCCATGAAGTAACTGCCCTGTGAGTGTTTAATGGGGACAGTGTAGAGGCAGCTTTTCCCTGTATCTAACCCCTGTGATGCACCTTGTCTTAGGAGTGATTGATGGGCACAGTGTAGAGGGAGCTTTACTCTGTATCTAACCCTGTGCAGTACCGGTCCTGGGAGTGATTGATGGGCACAGTGCAGAGGGAGCATTACTCTGTATGTAACCCCGTGCTGTACCTGTCCTGGGAGTGTTTGATGGGGACAGTGTAGAGGGAGCTTTACACTGTGTCTAACAACGTGCTGTACCTGTCCTGGGAGTGATTTATGGGCACAGTGTAGAGGGAGCATTACTCTGTATCTAACCCTGTGCTGTACCGGTCCTGGGAGTGATTGATGGGCACAGTGTAGATGGAGCATTACTCTGTATCTAACCCCGCTTTGTACTGGTCTTGGGAGTGGTTGATGGGCAGTGTAGAGGGAGCTTTCCTTTCTATGTTACTCTTCTGTACCTGTGGTGTAGGTCCCTGGGACCCATTGGCAGAAATTTTCAAGTTTTCAATTTGTAATGTGAAATCATTTGACTGTTCCTCTTATAAAAGTTGGGGTTCAGTAATAGTGTGAATTCAATCATAAAACTACTTTCCACTGATGTCAGAATGCCTTCCTCCTCAGAGCCCATTGAAGGGATCACGATTATCATGGCACCCAACCAGACCAGCTCCATCCGCAACGTGACTCTAAGTTGCTCGGTGAAATACGGCACAATGCCCAAGTTCTCCTGGACAAAAAATGGGAAAAGTATCATGGAGACGGAGAGCATATCCCTCTGCAATTTAGGACAGAGTCTCACTCTGCACGCATTCGGTCTGGAGGACTGTGGCACCTACACCTGTTCGGTGGCAAATCGACTTAACAACCAGACTTACAGTCTGAATTTATTAGGTGGCGAGTTGTTACTTTGTAATGTCCACCATCATCTGCACTGTTATCAGAAATTGTCTAATGCTTGATATGATTGTGCAATTGGGCAGCACTTGCTGAGCAGCCCAGGGTGTGCTAATCGCTACAGAAACAACCACTTTAAAATATTCTTTGAAACTCATAATGCGGCTCAGTTCTAGATGCTCAAAGTGACATACGGACAGACACAGATCCACTCTCTGCTAACGAAAGGAATATGTCCAAGCCACGCATCATTTTTGACTTGCACAGGACCTGAGGGAGCCTATGGTTCCCCGTTACTCCTCTCCATAACAACACCCCAACCAATCAGAGTTGATTTACCAACTAATCCGCACCCTTTTCTCCTGTAGTCTGAATCATCGTGATTGAAATTTATCAATCTTGTCATTTTCCTGATGAATGCAAGATGAAAACTTCAATAACTTGTCTTTCTCCTCAGAAATGTGCAAATGGGAAGTTGTCAAATTGCGGTGGATGGTCAATTAGAGAGTGTTGCAACGCAATTTGCAACACACAGTCCATTTGGCCCATCTGGTCCACACGGGTCTCCACCCTTTTCCCTTTCATTTCATTCCTATCAGGATATCCTTTGGGGTATTTGCTTGGGCTGAGGATTGGTTAATAGATGAAAAAGAGAGAGGGGGAATAAATGACTGGGATAGTGGGGCCTTTCTAAGTGTCGGTGCTCGACCCTCAGCTACTTACAATGGAAAAGAGTTAGATGAAGGGGAGTCGATGATCTGATTGAGGTATATAAAATACTAAAAGGGATTGATGAAGTAAACGTACACCAACTGTTCCCCTTGTGGGGCAATCCAGAACGAGATGTCAAAGGTATATATTGAGAAGCGGTAGATTTAAAACTGAGTTGAGGAGAACTACTTCTTGCAGAGGGTGATGAATTTGTGGAACTCGCTGCCCCATAGGGCGATGGACTCTGAGTCATTAAATGGTTTCAAAGAGATAGATATATTTCTGATAAATAAATCGGGTCGAAGGGATAAGGGGAATAGGTAGGGAATTGGATTTGGACGAGGAAGAGATCAGCGATGATCTGTCTGAATGACGGAGTAGGCTCGAGGGGCTGAATTGCCTACATCTGCTCCCAATTCCTATGTTCCTATGAGTTAAGGCATAGAAGCTGAGATACAATATTAGGAGGGAAAGGGAAGCTACGAGGAGGATACAGAGAATTATGTGGTGGCACAGTGATTTGCATTGCTGCCCCACAGCGTCAGGGACCTGGTTTCATTTCAGCCCTCGGGTGACTGTGCGGACTTTGCACATTCTCCCCACATCTGTGTGGGTTTCCTCTGGTGCTCCTGTTTCCTCCCACAGTCCAAAGGTGTGTAGGTTAGGTGGATTGGCCATGCTAAATTGTTCCTTAGTGTTCAAAAGATGTGCAGATTAGGCTGGGTTGTGGGGTTACAGGGATAGGACGGAGAATTGGGCCTAGATTGGGTGTTCTTTCAGCGGGTCGGTGAAGACTCAATGGGCTGAATGGTTTTCTCCAGCAACTATAGGTATTCTACGGTTCTATGGATGTGGATGGGTCGAGTGAGAAAGCGGCAAATGGAGTGTACCGCGGGGAAATGTGAAGTTATCCATATTGGTCAGTGGGTGGGATGGTGGAGTGAGGGAGAAGATCAGATAAAGATCATATCATATAATCCCTACAGTTCAGAAGGAGGCCATTCGGCCCATCAAGTCTGCACCGACTCTCCGAAGGAGCACCCTACCTAGGCTCAGAGGCCAGGCAATCTGAATCACAAAAGGTTGTTATGTAGATACAGCAAGTAACTTGGAAAACTAATAGAATATTATCATTTATTGGGAGGGGAATTGAATACACAATTATGCTTCACTTGTACAGGGCATAGTGAGACCACATTTGGAATATAGTATACAGGATTCGCCTCCTTAACTGAGGAGAGGTGGAAATGCATCAGAAGCAGTTCAGAGAAGGTTTACTGGACTGATACCTGGAATGGGGCAGGTTGTCTTATGAGGAAAGGTTGGACAGGCAAAGTTTATATCCACTGGAGTTTAGAAGAGTAAGAGGCAACTTGATTGAAACATATAAAGTCCTGAGGCATCTTTACAGGATGGATGTGGAGAGGATGTTTCCTCTTGTCAGTGTATCTAGAACTGGGGTCACTGTTTAAAAATAAGAATCGCCCATTCAATACAGAGATGGTGAGATTTTTCCTTTCAGGGGATTGTGAGTCTCGAAGACACTTCCTCAGAAGGCGATGGAAGCAGAGTCTTGGAACATTTTTGTTTTACAAATTTAGAGTGCCCAATTATTTAAAACAATTTTTTTTTTTTTTTTATAAATTTAGGTTACCCAATTATTTTTTCCAATTAAGGGGCAATTTAGCGTGGCCAATCCACCTACTCTGCACATTTTTGGGTTGTGGGGGCTAAACCCACGCAGACACGGGGAGAATGTGCAAACTCCACACAGACAGTGACCCAGAGCCGGGATCGAACCTGGGACCTCAGCGCCATGAGGCGGTTGTGCTAACCACTTGGCCACCGTGCTGCCCCTATTTTTTTTAAAATTAAGGAGCAATTTAGCGTGGCCAATCCACCTAACCTGCCCATCTTTGGGTTGTGGGGTGAAACCCACGCAGGCAGTGACCCAGGACCAGAATTCGAACCCGGGTCCTCAGTGCCACAGTCCTAGTGCTAACCACTGCGCCACGTGTCGCCCTGAATATTTTTTAAGGTGATACAGAATCTTGGTAAGCAAAGGGGTGAAAGGCTATCAGGAGGGGGAGGGGGGCAAATTAGCCGAGCACGCGTTGTGAGGCCAGAGAATCCAGCCTCTATAGCACTATTGGTGACCTCAGGATGCCCACAAGTACGTTTCCAGCCAAAGGAGCCCTTTGTTCTCCTAGTGCGGACTCTGTTGTCAATGTAGGAAGTGTCAATTTGTGAACAGCAGTATCCCATAACAACAATGATATAATGAACATATAATCTGCTTCCTTTCCTGACTGGTGGGCACCGGAGGGGCTGGGGTGCATCATCACCCTCAAAAGGTTTTGGTTTTGTTAGTTAAGTTTCCTTTTAGACGTTGTTTTAGTTACAGTCCTCACTAGGGATTGTTGCCCCCGGCACTCCTGTTTAATTTCTTGATCCATTCATTTTATTACAAGAGAAAGATTTTCCCTGCTGATGTTGGTTGAGGGGTCAGTATTGGCCCAGGGAACCCCTGGGAATTTTTATGCCCATCTGAGAGGCCCAACAGCCTTACAGTTTAAAATCGTGTCCAACAGACAGTATCCACGATAGTGCTGCACTCCTTCGGGACTGGTGCTGGGAGTGTCGGCCTAGCTTTATTTCATGCTCAAGTCTCCCAGAGTGGGATATGAACGCACAAACATCTGACTCGGAATCAGGAGCGCTCCCCATGGAGCCAGTGTGTGTGTGTGCTTGTGTATTTGTGCATTTGTGTTTGTGCTTGTGCATTTGTGTTTGTGGATTTGCGTTTATGGATTTGTGTTTGTGTGTTTGTGCATTTGTGTTTGTGGGTTTGTGTTTGTGTGTTTGTGCTTGTGTATTTGTGTTTGTGGGTTTGTGTTTGTGCATTTGTGCTTGTGTGTTTGTGCATTTGTGTTTGTGCTTGTGCATTTGTGTTTGTGGGTTTGTGTTTGTGCATTTGTTTGTGGGTTTGTGCTTGTGTATTTGTGCTTGTGCATTTGTGTGCCCTGCTTTTAAGAATGTGCAAATGATGCCGCTATGATGACCTTATCTATCCTAAATTCATTTCCATTCAGCATCCTCAAACTTCCCGCAGTGCCGAGTAGACCTGAGCACCAACAAGAGGCAACATTACATAATCCCTATCTTAATTGTGACCTTCAGCACATTGTTAGCCGGCTTGGTGATATATTCCACAAAAGGTGATTATCTCTTCATGTATTAATTTCAGGGGCCGAGATTCCATGTGATTCTAACCACTACTTGGAAAGAGGCCACATTTTTGTGAGATGTTTCAAATTGTGAATCTATGACAAAGAATAACCTTTCCTCTATCTTCTTCACAGTGGGTAAAATCGCCCTGCAGAAGAGCAGGTCAAAGTAATGCCTCATTACATTGAAAACCAGGCGACGAACAGCATGAATACACCATGAGACACCCTTACCCTATTAATATTGCATTTTTATTATCCCTGACCATATGCATGCTCACCCCAACAGATGCTGCTCCTTTACTATATTGCACACTCACCGCGACTGATGCTGCAACGTTTACCATACTGCACTTATCCTGATTGATGCTGCATCCTTTACCATATTGCACACTCATCCTGATTGACGCTGCATCCCTTACCATACTGCACTCACACTGATTGATGCTGCATCCCTTACCATATTGCACACTCATCCTGATTGATGCTGCATCCTTTACCATATTGCACACTCATCCTGATTGACGCTGCATCCCTTACCATACTGCACACTCATCCTGATTGATGCTGCATCCTTTACCATATTGCACTCACACTGATTGATGCTGCATCCCTTACCATATTGCACTCACCCTGATTGACGCTGCATCCCTTATCATATTGCACTCACCATAAGTGATGCTGCATCCCTTACCATATTGCACTCACACTGATTGATGCTGCATCCCTTACCATATTGCACTCACACTGATTGATGCTGCATCCCTTACCGTACTGCACACTCACCATAAGTGATGCTGCATCCTTTACCATATTGCACTCACACTGATTGATGCTGCATCCCTTACCATATTGCACTCACACTGATTGATGCTGCATCCCTTACCATATTGCACTCACACTGATTGATGCTGCATCCCTTACCGTACTGCACACTCACCATAAGTGATGCTGCATCCCTTACCATATTGCACTCACACTGATTGATGATGCATCCTTACCATATTGCACTCACACTGATTGATGCTGCATCCCTTACCGTACTGCACACTCACCATAAGTGATGCTGCATCGCTTACTTTGTTGCGTCCATGCCCCCATCGATATGGGGGGGTGCTCAATATTCAACGTCTCTGTTAGCGGGTTTTGCTCCTGAAAGTTGAAGACCCACACCCCGCTAACCTGGTAAAAGCTTGTTTTGAGGTATTGTCTGCCCTCACAGACCCCGTTTTTTTACTTAATTATCAAGAAACGGAAAATCATGTTCACATCAGTATTAATGCATGAGGGATTGAAGAGAATGCAGAAGAAAAAAGCCATTCAGCTGGCCGGCCCTTGTTCCTCTCACAGACAAAGGCACCACCAGGGTATTTAGTCCAACGCCAGCTGAACCAGAGCATTGTCCGCAAAGCAGAAGGCTAGTGAGGAGCGACTCTTCACTGATACAGCAGAGGTGCAGAGGAACTGAGGGTGCGGTTGCGGCTTAATCATGATGACCAAAAAAGGCAGGTCTTAACCAGATGTTTGGAAGTGGTTACAGATGTGACCCACTGGAGAACTCAGCAATGGGAGCTGGGGGGAGAGGTATGGATGAGCGACAATAAAGCAGAGCGAGGGATTGATTTTGAGATCGTACAGCAAAGCGGTATGGAATTCAACCATGCGGATGGTTACAAGTGATGGAAGAACACTCGTGATGTTTGATGTACGTGGATTGACTAAGCTCTATCTCCCTTATCTTCATGCTGCCAGCTCTGATTATGAATGCATCTCCATTCTGAGACTGACAGTGCCCTGAGGTATTTTCCTACCAAGGACGATCGTCCATATTCTCATCATACCCAAAGTTTGTGCCTGGATACCCCAGCATATATGTGCTTCCAACTGTGTTAAAGTAAGGTTGCCATACTGCCAGATGACCAGAGGCTGCTTTTCCCTTTAAGGGGGCGGGCTGACTGACGGCAATTTAACCTGAGTATCACCACACCTCAGGGAAGAGACAAGGTTGAGAAAGCGGAGCTTTCATCGATATCTTCAGCCCATACAGTAATTGAACCCATGCTGTTGGCCTCGCTCTGCGTCATGTACCAGCTGTCCAGACAACTGAGCTAATCCAGCTATGTTATAAGGTGATCTCCTTGATGTCCCCCTGAATGCAACTTGTTTCTCCGCAGCGAGAACGAGCTCAGGATTTTCATCTCTATCTCGTTGCCATGTTAGGAATTATTGTAACTAGTTAGATGTAAGGTACAGTCATTCTAAAACTATCATCCCTGTGTTCAAATCCCACCATGGTCTCGCCACTCCCTATCTCTGTACCCTCCCCCACCCCATACAAATCCCTCCCTATTTCTGTAACCTCCTCCAGCCCCTACAAATCCCTATCCTTGTAACCTCCTCCAGCCCCTACAAACCCTCCCTATCTATGTAACCTACTCCAGGCCTCACACCCCTCCCTCTCTCTGTAACCTCCTCCAATGCGTACAAACACTCCCTATCTCTATAACTTCCTCCAGCCTGTACTAACCCTCCGTTTCTCTGCAACCTCCTCCAGCCCTGACAACCCTCCCTATCTCTGTAACCTCCTCCAACCCCTACACCAGGGGCAGCACGGTAGCACAGTGGTTAGCACAGTTGCTGCACAGCTCCAGAGTCCCATATTCGATTCCCGGCTTGGGTCACTGTCTGTGCGGAGTCTGCACTTTCTCCCCGTGTCTGCGTGGGTTTCCTCTGGGTGCTCCAGTTTCCTCCCACAGTCCAAAGATGTGCAGGTTAAGTAGATTGGCTATGCTAAATTGCCCTTAGTGCCTTAGTGTCCAAAAAACAATTAGGTGGGGTTATGGGGATAGGTTGGAGGTGTGGGTGCTCTTTCCAAGAGCCGGCGCAGACTCAATGGACTGAATGGCCTCCTTCTGCACTGTAAATTCTCTGATCTATGAAGCCCTCTCAACCTCCGTAACCTCCAGAAGTCTGGACTAGCAATCATGAAACAATGTACCTATTTTGCACAGAACCTATATCTTTGATTGTATTTCTGCACTTTAATGCTGTAAACTGTCACGTGTACATTAATTATGGATTGCAATCATTTTGTGTTGAATTATGTATTTCTCTGTGATGCCACCTTTATTAAATGTTGAGTTTTATAAAGTCCGTAGTATCCATTCTCCACAGAGTTCTGAACTTCTGACGAGCCTGCTGTTCGGGAGCTGGATCCCAGTTGTTCATGGAACTGATGTCACAGGTTCCCACATTAACCTTTGAAAACTGATCCACAGATGAGCATTGGAATGGCAAGAGGCCATTCGGCCCCCTTCTAGCCTGTTCCTCCATTGATTCCGCGCACAGCGGATCTGTATCTTAACTCAATCCTTCCAACTCTGATTCCCCCTCACTATAAATTCTTCAGGGGTCTTGAGAAGGTTACACAAATGAAAGTTTATTTAGGCAAATAAAGGTAAAGACCTGCAGCACCTAAGTCCCAGCCAGGACTACCGATCATGCCAGTCCCAATCCGGGCCGCCTTTGAAACACTAGATTCATGGGTCCCCTCTACTGGTCCTCCGCTCCTCAGCAGGGGAGCTGGTATTCCCCGAGCCCCACAGGGAGGTCAATCGGGCCGTCCCTGGTTCTCGTGACGGTGATTAGGTCGACCTAACAATAGTCAGTTCCTCTCAGCTTTGAAGTTCACAGTGAGCTCTCCCACCCTCGACAGTATTCTTGAGGAGCGATGATCGGAAGTTCTGGATTTCCACCCCTGCTCTGTGTGAGGAAGTGATTCCTGGCACCAGTGCTGACAGTCTGGCTCCAATTTTAAGGTTCTTTGGTTTGACTTAGAACAGGAATAGTTGTAGGCCATTCGTTCCTTCGAGCCTGCTCTGCCATTCAATATGATCAGAGTTGATCCTCTATTGCGTCATAATCCCGCGCTCTCCCAAAACACCTTCAGGGTCTAGAAATCTATATATTTCCTTCTTAAATATTGTCAGTGACTTGGCCTCCACAGCCTTCTGTGCTGCAGAATTCCACAGGTTCACCAGCCTCTGAGTGAAGAGGTGTCTCCTTATCTCAGCCTGAAACCCCATATCCTGAGACCCCTTGTTCCAGAATTGACGCATTATCGGTGGAATTCTCCGGTCCCCCAGCTACAAGTTCCTCGGCCGTTCACTGACAGTAGGATTCTCCCTTCCCGCCACTTGTCAATGAGCTTTCCCATTGAAGCCACTCCAGGCCTCAGGGAAACCCACGGGCGGAGGTGCACAGCCAGCAGGAAACGTGAATCGCAACGGCCGGAAAATTCTGGCCTAAATTTCTAGTCTTGAGTAATCGTGACCATGGAGTTGGATAATTGTAAAATGCCATCTGATACAAAAACAGTATTCAGGGAGTGAAAGTCTGCCATCCTTTCCTGCTCTTAACTACAAGTGACTGAAACCCACTGAATATGTTGCTTACTCTTAACTGCCCACTAAAATAAGCCACTCCGATAGCAAGCCACACAGACTGCAGCGGTTCAAGACAGCCGCTCACCACCACCTTCTCAAGGGCAATTAGGGATGGACATTAAATGCTGACCAAGCCTGGGCAAAAACATGCAATGGTAACAGGAGTGTGGCACCCACACACAACTAAATGTCTCAGAGGTCTGGGGGTTGTAAGAGGTTACAGAAAGAGGGAGGGTTGTATGGGGTTGACCAGGTGAGGTCTAACTAGTGCCCTGTATAGTTTTAGCAAGACATCCCGATTTTTAGACGCCATGCTCTTTGAAATAAAGGCCAACATTTCATTTGCCGCCCCAATTACCTGCAGGACTTGCTTGCTAGCTTTTTGTGATTTATGCATGAGGACCCCCAAATCCTTCTGTGCTGCAGTTTTTCTCCATTTAGATAATATTCAGCTCCTTTGGTCTTCCTACCAAAGTGCATAACTCCACATTTCCCTACATTATATTCCATCTGCCAAGTTTTCCCCCCACTCGTTTAGTCTGTCCCCAACCCTCTACGGACTCTGTGCCATCAGAGTAAAGGGTGACTTGGTTGAAATATGTAAGATCCTGAGGGGTATTGACAGGGTCAATTGTTTTTTAAATCTAGAGTGCTCCATTCTTTTTCTTCTAATTAAGGGGCAATTCTCTGTGGGCAATCCACCTACACTACACATCTTTAGGAAGGATGTGGAAGCTTTGGAAAGGTGCAAAGGAGATGTACCAGGATGTTGCCTGGAATGGAGAGTAGGTCTTACGAGGAAAGGTTGAGGGTGCTTTTCTCATTTGAACGGAGAAGGATGAGGGGCGACTTGATAGAGGTTTATAAGATGATCAGGGGAATAGATAGAGTAGACAGTCAGAGACTTTTTCCCCGGGTGGAACAACCCATTACAAGGGGACATAAATTTAAGGTAAATGGTGGAAGATATAGGGAGGATGTCAGAGGTAGGTTCTTTACCCAGAGAGTAGTGGGGGCATGGAATGCACTGCCTGTGGAAGTAGTTGAGTCGGAAACGTTAGGGACCTTCAAGCGGCTATTGGATAGGTACATGGATTAGGGTAGAATAATGGAGTGTAGATTAATTTCTTCATAAGGGCAGCACGGTAGCATTGTGGATAGCACAATTGCTTCACAGCTCCAGGGTCCCAAGTTCGATTTCGACTTGGGTCACTGTCTGTGTGGAGTCTGCACATCCTCCCCGTGTGTGCGTGGGTTTCCTCCGGGTACTCCGGTTTCCTCCCACGGTCCAAAGATGTGCAGGTTGGGTGGATTGGCCATGATAAATTGCCCTTAGTGTCCAAAATTCTATGATTAACCTAGGACAAAGGTTCGGCACAACATCGTGGGCCGAAGGGCCTGTTCTGTGCTGTATTTCTTTATAATCCCTACCGGACCTCTTCACAGTCGTGCCTACTGGCTGACCTTTCATACATAGTTGAATGGAGTTCTCCCACCCCTCAGTGGGGGAGGTCGTATCCTGTGAGAACCACGGGGAAGATATTCATTCCCATCCCACAAGTCCCGTGCGGGATATTACAGAGAGGATGTTTCCTCTTGTGGGAGAATATAGAACGAGGAGTCACTGTTTATAAATAAGGGGGTCGCCCATTTGAAACGGTAATGAGGTGAAATTCTTTCTCTCAGAGGGTGGCGAGTCTTTGGAACCCTCTTCATGAAGAGCTGGTGGAAGCAGAGTTTTTGAATTTTTAAAGACAGGTGGGTAAATTTTTTATAAGCAAGGAGGTGAAAGGTTTTCGGGGGTATCGGGTGGGGTACAGTTTTGAGGATACCATCAGATCGGCCATGACCTTATTAAATGGAGGAGGGAGCCTCGAGGCCTCTTCCTGCACCTTGTTGGTTTGAGCTTTTCGAGATGGGGGAGTTGCCGGGGCTGGAGGTGGTTTCAGAGATCGGGAAGGTTGGAGGGGAGGAGGTACCTCCTCCCCTCCCGTCCCCCAGCCATTTTCTCTCTGTGGCACAGTGAACCCTTGACACATCCACGCTCCCTTCTCACAGCTGTTTTACTGAACAAGAACTGATTTGATTGTGAAACTTCAGCATCGGAACCAAGCCTGACCTCGTTCCGAACTATTGTCCACACTTTCCCCCTGAGGTGGAACTGGTCAATGATAATGGGAAGGATGGCCCTTTGACTTGCAATCTTCCAGGAACCACTTTGATATGGACTGAGGGTGACCTTGTGATATTTTACTGGTAGAGTGGTTTTGACGTCCCATTCAAAACCAATGCTTCCGGCACTGTCACATTCTACATTGGAAGGTTACACTCGGGCCCTGGAATGCACTTTAACCCTCTGGCCGTCTGACCCAGAGGTCAGGGTGCAAGCCTCGCTCCGTGACAGCTTTGGTGCAGCTTACCAGCGAAGCAAACTTCCATCGGGTGCCAATGTCTGGCAGCGGAGAGAGAAAATAATCACAGATTGGGGTGCATCGAGGGTGCCTGCAATTTGTGCCTCAACCTGTGCGATTCCTGCATTTCGTTTACCTGCACGAAACAGTAACTGATCTTCCCTATTGAAGTCCAGAAAGCCACAGCATGCTCCTCTCTGCTCGATGCTATGATATAATTACCAAGGGGTCAGGGTTTAACTCTCGCATTCTGAACATTAACCCACGCAATGTCCCTCAGTGTGGTAGTGGTGTGTTACACCTCAGGGAGTCGCTGTGGCGACGTACACTTTTCCATGCCTGTTATACAGCCTGGAGTTATGGATTTTTAACATTTTATTTCAAATATATACTTTATTCATAAAATCTCTAAAAATGAACGTGAAAAAAAAATTCAAGTTGTCATAGGTGTAAAGTTCGATAATTAATTTTTTTCCAGAGGTCCAGATTCACTTCAGTTTCTTCAATTCAATAAGGGATGACGTCACACACATTTCAATGTTTGCTTCACAATTCTTTTCAAAATATTTCCATCAGGCATCGTGGGGAGGTGGGAAGAGGGTCTAATCGGCAAGCTGGTTTTTAGCACAGGGCTAAATCGCTGGCTTTGAAAACAGACCAAGGCAGACCAGCAGCACAGTTCAATTCCCATACCAGCCTCGCTGGAATGTGGCAACTAGGGCAATTAGGGATGGGCAACAAATGCTGGCCCAGCCACCGATGCCTGTATCCAATGAAAGGATTGAAAATTATATCTTTCAATATTGCCCCCTCAATATAAATGCCCCTCAACAGGGGCATGTGGTACTGCCAAATCTAGTGACCCCTAGTTATCTAGGTGCACACAGGGCACGATAAAGCAGAAAAAGAAAGTTTCTGACTTACAAAAAAAATTATATATTGGAAAGCCTGGAGGAGTACAAAAATGTACAAGGGTTGAGATAAAAAAAATATGGGCCGGGTTCTCCGTTTGGGAGACGAAGGGATGAATGCTCCGCATCAAAAGCCGCATTTCCTCGGTGGAGCAACGGCAGTGGGATTCTCCATTCCCACAGCCAGCCAATGGGATTTCCCATTGAAGCAACCCCATGCAGCCGGGAGAAACCCATGCGTTGTCGGTGGAACGGATAATCCTGCCTCAAAGTGTTGCCACTCAGACTGAATTGCATGCAGTTCACGTTCCCGTTGGGGGTGCTATTTGGTCAGAGAGTCAGGAAATGCAATTGGTCAGCACGCTGCAGGCGTAGATTCAGAGCAATTCCCGGCCCAGCGGGCGTTCTAACTGCTAGGGCCAGAGTTAATGCCAAAGAGCCTGACACCTGGAGCTGGTTTTAAGCACTCCCCTTACCAGACACTCACTGCAGCCACCAAGATGGCTCAGAGAAGACTTGCCCCCTGAGGTCATGAGTCTGAGGTGGACCCACACTCCATGCCAGTGAGAAGTGGAGGGACACCCTCTTCATCAGGGTGAGCTTCAGGCTCAAGTCTACCCTCCTGAATGGCGCCTGGGAGGTGGTGGCAGAAGCAGTCAGTGCTGCCAGCCTCACCAGCAGGAGAGAGCTGGTGATCCGGTGGGGTAGGGGTCAGTGGCGAATCCGCTGCCATGAGCAGGGTAGATGTAAGATTTACACTTTCCTGTTATTGCATATATTAAGTAACGTCGACCACCCAACTAACAATGCAGAATCTTGTCTCACCGTTTTGGGTGCCAAATAATTTTATTTGGTATCTATTGATCGATTATAACAGAAATTCTTGTCACAGAATTTACAAGGTTCTCAGTTCAGCCCTTGCCTGCAAAAGACTGTTTTGAGAATCAGATTATCCTTAGTAATTTACAGAACGACTTGAATTCAAAATACAATAGCAGTAACGGTTTCTTTGCATGAAGCAAAACAGCTGCATAGGTTAGAAGTAGAGATGGAAAATATGAAACAAAGATAGTAGATAGCTTCTGAGGCAAAAAGAATAGGATGATTCTAGAATGGAGATGTGATGAATGCTATCGGTAACTGCTGTAACTGTACCTTGCCTTTAATACGTTTGCCCTTTAAGACCGGGCTTGGAACCCTGGGGGACTCCGCCTCTGGCTCCGCCCCCAGGAAACGGTATATAAGGTGATGCTCACTGGCCAGCAGGCTGTGAGCACACTTCTCGGCAGCTGTCCGATTCTCTGATGATTAAAGCCTTTGAATTACCAATCTTCTCTCCCATGTCGTAATTGAGGGTATCTCAGGAGATAATAGCCTAAAACTATTACCTTTTTAGGAATTTGTTATCAGTCTAAGTCAATCTATTCTTGCCCCTATAACATGCTGATTGGTTTGGATGGGTCTTCAATACATTTGGTTCAATGATTGGGTTGTAAATCTTCAATATGCAACATTAACTTGGAATTATCAGTCATGTTGCATCTTCAAATTCTTTAGTGTGTGTTGGTATGCAAAATCTGTTCTTATCATTGCACTGGTACGCGCTTTGTCTTATGATTCATTCTTTCAGACAATAGAAGGCTCATATGAACTCCAATGTCAACCTGACCTTCATTAGAAATGTTGCACTTGATCAGCTTGTTGCAAGCTGTTCCTTGCAAACAGATATTCATTTTGCAGAAGCAAGCAATGTCCATTTTGCAAAGGCAAGCAATATCCATTTTGCACAGTCATGATGGAATCCATTTGAAATGATTTCTGATTGAACTTTTTAAGTCAGTTATTAATTCAACTTATTAATTACCCCTATTTAACTAAAAGAAATAGCTAGTTTCTTTCAATAGGGAACCAATGAGGGTGTCAAAGGCCACGGTGCAGATGTCCTCTGGTTGGCATGAGCTTTGCTGATCACCTGCTTCCTCTGTAGTGTGCAGCAGTTCTGAGGTGTGCCGACACCTGGTGGGTCCTTGATTGAGTTTGGCCACACCCATCCATTTGATGATACAGATGGGGGATGAGAGTGTCAAGAGGAGTGGCTTACGTGGGCTCCCAAGTGACCAGATTCTCTCTGAGTATTCAAATGGCACATGCAGCAATCAGCCGTGTGAGCAGCCAGGAGCCTGTAAGTAGCACCAAAGGGGTGCGTTTAAAAGGCAGCATTGGCGGTTTGAGCCAGGCCACCCCAATCCCGAGGGTCACACCCTGAGTTCACAGAATGGCACCAAGTTGTTCCCTGCTACCCCCCCGCTCCTACTTCATTGGCCCAGGCAGCCACCCCCAGCAAACCCAATGACGTTTGAGGCTTTTTCAGAGTTTTTTTAATCACCCGCTTGGCGTCCGCGGCCATGGCACCAGTCCGCGCTTGTCCAGACTTGCACAAATTCACGCCTGCGAGACCTCCACGGCCATGGCACCAGTCCGCGCTGGTCCAGACTTGCACAAATTCACGCCTGCGAGACCTCCGCGGCCATGGCACCAGTCCGCGCTTGTCCACACTTGCATAAATTCACGCCTGCAAGACATCCACGGCCATGGCACCAGCCCGCGCTTGTCCAGACTTGCACAAATTCACGCCTGCGAGACCTCCGCCTAAGAGAGGCAGAACATGAAATGTCCAAGCACTAATGATATTAAAATCCATGCAATTGACAGTTTCCCAAGGACACAGAGCACAAACATCGATATCACTGCCAGCGAGGGACCGCAGCATGGCATCGCAATCAGCAATGGCCGCAAAATGTTTTTTTTTCTATTTTGCGCCATTCTCTGCCCAATTGCGATTCTCACCTCCAGCGCCATGAAGTGGACAATCCAGCCCCAGATATGAAATAATGTTGGCCATTAAATTCAAGGAAAATCCAAAGATAATTTCTCCGCAGGCAAAGAGCAATAGGATAGCTGAGGAAAAGGTCGGATCTGTCAGAATTATACTTGGTAACTTGTTGGTTGGTGCGTGCAGGGTTCGCTTTGGATACTTTGTCTCTGTCTTCACTAAGGAGAAATGAAAAATGAAAATCGCTTATTGTCACGAGTAGGCTTCAAATTAAGTTACTGTGAAAAGCCCCTCGTCGCCACATTCCGGCGCCTGTTCGGGGAGGCTGTTACGGGAAGAGTCATTCTAGTTAAAGAGGAGGAGCGTGGAATATTAGATACAGTCAGCACAGTGAGAGAGGAAGTACAAGAAGGACTGAGATCCTTGAAGTTGGATAAATCGCCAGGTTCGGATGTTTTGTATCCCAGGCTGTCAAAGGAAGACAGGGATAAAATAGCAGATGCTCTGAGGATCATTTTCCAATCCTCAGCAGATCCAGGTGAAGCACCAGAGGGTTGGAGGTGTGCGAACGCTGTACAGTTCTGGTCGGACAAGTTACAGGAATGAGATAATGGCCCTGGAGAGAAAGAGCAGTGGAGATTTAGAGGAATGTTGCCAGGGGTTGAAAATTGCAGCTATGAGGAGAGATTGAATAGGCTAGGGTTGTTTTCCTGAGAACAGAAGAGGCTGATGGGTGACCTAATTGGGATATGCAACATTAAGAGGGGCTTAAACAAAGTGGACAAGAAAGATTTGCTTTCCCAAGCTAAGGGGTCAATTACCAGGGGGAACAGATTTAAGATGAGCAATAGAAGGATTAAGAGGGACAAGAGGAAAAATATTTTCACCCAGAGAGTGGTAGATGTCTGGAATTCACTGCCCAGATTGATGGTCCAGGCTAAAATGCTCAGATCATTCGAAAGGTACCTGCATCTACATCTGAGTCTTGTAACAAGAAAGGCTATGAACCAGGGGCGGGATTATCTAATCCCGCAGCAGAGTGTCCACGCTGTCGTAAACGGCGTCGTGTTTTACGACGGCATGAACAGGCTGCTGCAAAGACTAATTCTGGCCGCTACAGGGGTCTAGGACTGCGCTGGATCGGTTCGCGCCGCTCCAGCTGCCGATCCCGGTGCAAACTGTGTGCCGTGGGATCCGCGCATGCGCAGTGGCACCGGCGCTAACGCGCAAATGCGCAGTGGCCTCCTTCAACGCGCCGGCCCCGACGCAACATGGTGCAGGGCTACAGGGGCCGGCGCGTAGGAAAGGAGGCCCCAGCTAGAGAGGCCGGCCCTCCGATCGGTGGGCCCTGATCTGGGGCCAGGCTACATCGGAGTCCCCCTGCACCGAGGTCGGACCCCCCTCCCCCCCACAGGCTGCCATCTGACCCTTCAACGCCGAGGTCCAGCCGACTCAGAGCAGGTTAGAATGACGCCAGCGGGACTCGTTTGTTTTCTCACAGCCACTCAGTCCATCCGGGCCAGAGAATCGCGGGGGGACCGCGTAGAGCGGCCTGCGACTGACACTGTGCCAACCACGCCGGCGCCAATGGCGCTGATTCACCGCTCTGTGGAGAATCGAGTGCTGGCGTTGGGGTGGCGTGGCCCGGTCGCAGGGATTCTCCGGCCCGGTCCAGGGCTGGGAGAATCCCGCCCCAGTTGCTGGAAGGTTGGATTAGAAAAGAGGGCTAGTCTTTTTCAGCTGGTGCAGACACAATGGGCTGAATGGCCTCTTTCTGTGCTGTAACTTTTCAACAGTTTCAGTATAAAATCACCCCAGTGTAGGCAGTCCCATCCTGACTGGAATAAATGTCTTGCAGTAGAACACCATCAGTGCAGTACCTCCTACAGAAGACACCCCATTGGGTTTAAAGACAATGACAAGTCATAAAATGTCCTCCTCCAATCTGCTCCAACTCCCACAATCCTCCCTATCTTTGTAACCTCCTTCAGTGCCGACAACACTCCCATCTCTGTAACCTCCTCCAGCCCCGACAATCCTCCCTATCTCTGTAACCTCCTTCAGTGCCGACAATCCTCCCTATCTCTGTAACCTCCTCCAGCTCCTCCGACCCTCATCTCTGTAACCTCCTCCAGCCCCTACAACCCTCCCTATCTCTCTAACCTCCTCCAGCTCCTCCGACCCTCATCTCTGTAACCTCCTCCAACCCCTGCAATTTTCTCTATTGCTGTACCTCATCCAGCCCATATCACCCTCCCTATCTCTGGAACCTCATTCAGCTCCGACAACCCTCCTGATCGCTGTAACCTCCTCCAGCCTCTACAATGTTCTCTGTCTCTGTAATCTCCTCCAGAGCCTGTAACCCACACAAAATCTGTATCCTCTTTCAGTCCCTACAACCTTCCCTATCTCTGTAATCTCCTCCAATCCCTGCAACCCTGCCCATCTCTGTAACCTCCTCCAGTCTTTACAACTCTCTCTATGTCTATAACCTCCTCCAGCCCTAAAATTTTCTCTATTGCTGTACCTCCTCCAGCCCATATTACCCTCCCTATCTCTGTAACGTCCTTCAGCCCAGAAAACACTCCCTGTCTCTGTAACCTTCCCCAGCCCTACAATCTCTCACAATGTTTGTAAACTCATCCAGCCCCTACAAATTCCCTGAGATATTTGCTCTCCTTCAATTCCGGACTTTTGCACATCTCATGATTATAATTTAATTTGATATCTATATTTAATGTTATATTTTAGTTCATGCAGGTGTGGTTGGGTCACTGCCTGAGCGCAAAGAAACAGAGAGAGGGGAGAATGTGCAGAGGATTCGATTGGCAGGATATGGACAGGATGGTGACCTGTTTTAATCAGCCTTGTGATCTTTTCTATTCTCTGTACCTTTTAGCGACTTAGATGAGCGTGGTTTACGTGGTTTTCCCCTTCCCACAGTTCACTTTTGCATTGCCCTGTCTTATAGCCATAGGCACATACTGTTTTCTTCACATCACCTTTATGTAGCTACTGCCTCTCCCCAAAGCTAGACAGCGGAATTCTCCATTCCTGAGACTAAGGCTAGGATTCTTCGATCCCGCCCCGGGTCAGAGAATCACTGGGGGTGGGGTTGGGGGGGATGAATACCGCCACGCCATTCCGATGCCGGGCCACCGATTCTCTGGTCGCCACGGTGCCGGTCAGAGTCCATTGAAAGCGGCCCACCCCCCGGCGACACTCCAAGCTCAATGGACCGAGTACCCGCCGAGTTCCACCAAGTCCCGCCGGTGTCATTTGCGTATGGTCCTACCCGGCAGGGCCTCGGCGTTCCGGCTGCGGGGACCGACCGGGTGCCGGGGGGGGGGGGGGGGGACCTGACTCCCGGGGGGGGTTGCCCCCGCGGTGGCCAGGCCTGCGATCGGGGGCAACCGATCAGCGAGTGGGCTCATTCTGGGCAGGGCCTATTTTCCTCCGCCGTGGGCACTGTAGGGCCCCACCGTTTTGTCTGGGGGCCGGCGCGGAGATGGCCGTGGCGTGCACATGCACAGACTCGTGCCGGCCACGGCGTGCCGGTTTTCTCTTCCGGAGTAGCGCACAGCACTCCAACGCCATTCTTGCTCCTGAGGAAGGGATGAATGCCTGGGCCTGGAGGCACGTTGACGTTGGCATCGCTCGTGGCAGTTTTGACGTTGGCGTCAATACTTGACTTCGTTGACTTCTATGACAGCAAAACTGGCAGCGCACCTGGACTGATTCAGCGACTGTTAAGGGTCTAGCACCATGTGGAACACAGTCGATTCCTTTGAGAAACCGTGTGGGATTCGCCGGGGTCACGATTCACACTCGGGCACTCAGGAGGCTGGCAAGCTGCAGCCGCATATACACACGTCACTCCCCCCACTCACCATCCCAGCCAACAAGATGGCAACAAGGAGAGTGGCACCCCGTTTCACCGACGCCGAGCTCGAGACCCTGCTAGACCCCGTGGAGGAGAGGCGGGTTACCCTGTACCCTGGGCCGGGAAGATAGCTGCCTGCCACAGGCATTCACCAAGCCTGGGCACAGGTGGCAGAGTTGGTCAACACCCTGGGCAACACCGTCTGGACTGGCCTGAAGTGCAGGAAAAAACTGAATGAACCCCTCAGGGCGGCCAAATGAGTAGACAGCATTGTGCCCCTAGCACCAACCCCCATCCCACACACCCGTAATCATACAAACCCCCCCCACACCTGGAGGTCAGTCGAACCCCCACCTGCACCGCATGCTGCATCCATACTGTCCGCCATAGCCACGTGCCCTGGCTACTGAAGCCAACAGCTACCGATCCTCTGGGCTACATGGTATGGACTGTCTAATACTGTGCATTGTGTTTCCCCCACCACCACCCCAGGGGAAGGCCGCCCCTAACGGCCGGGAGAGGGAGAGGTCAGGAGGGGCACTGCTGGACCTGCGGCCTCTCACTGCAGCAGAGCAGAGGGCCCAGGACATGGTTGGTGAGCCCAAAGAAAGGGCAGTTGCTGGTGTGGAAGTCAGTATTGGGTGAGTGTGGTGAATCATAATCCTAGTAATTCACACTGTGTTATATTATATGTGTTGTGTCTTTGTAAGCTCGGTATACGAGCAGTTGCGCGGCTCTACCCATAGGGGGAGATGAGGAGTTTGTACTGGGCTTCACCCTTGGCTCCGCCCATGGCTCCGCCCATGGCACCTCCCACTAACCGGAAGTATAAAGATCTGCAGTTGTGAGCCTGCTGCCAGTTCATCTTGTTGCAGGCAGGCTCAGTTGTAAGACTATTGAAACCACTGTTCACTTCCAATCACGTGTCTTGTGAATTGATGGTCACATCAATGAGTGAGACCCTGCTGAGTTGCGGTTCCCCATGACACTTGTGTCACCCCGCCCCCACCATCACACCATCCTCACATCCACACTACCCTCACAAAAACACCACCCCACACACCCACTTCACCACCACCCCTACTCCCCCCCCCTCCCAAACACTTCCCCCCACCCCCCCACTCGACCCATGGTCTAATTGTGCATCTTTCAGGTGCTGCTGGCGATGGGGCAGGTACTTCTGGTGTCGTTTGCCCCCTACCCCAGCCACAGCCAGAACCCTCGGTCGATCAACAACGAGGATGAGACCAACACAGGTGGGAGCCATCGAATCCAGGGATGACACAGATTTCCCGTCACAGCTGTCTCCCTCCACCATTCCAGAGACACTCACCTTGGTTAGGCATGTCAGTGAATAGGCTCCTGGGACACTGTGGTGCGCACGAAACACATGCACCAGTGCAGCAGGTGGAGGTAGGAACTCCCGAGAGGGTGGGCGGTCAGAGGGCGGGCTGACCCCAGGAACTAGCTGCCATCCAGATGGGTTTTGAGCTTCTGGAACAGATGGTCCTATCGATTGTGCAGATGTAGTCCCAGATCTAGGGACTGCGTGAGGGGGTTGGTGAGCACCCTGCACCTGCAGGCGCGTGTAGAAGCAGGAGGTGGGGCCGGCCCTGCAGGCCAACACTGCACTGGTGGCATCATTGATGGAGGTCTTGGGGTCGAGTGACTTGGCCATGGATCAAGATGTCCAAAGCTTGAGGCATTCTGTGAAGGCAGTGGCCGAGGCCCAGGACAGGGCTGCCCTATCACAGGCAGCCATCTTCCAAAGCCACCTGGACATTGCAACGGCACTCCTGAATATGGCCCAGGTACTACTGGCTAACATGGCACGGACACCGATGGACGTGACCCAGTCCCAGAGGATGATGGCGTAGTCACCGGTTGGTGTGGCACAGACCCAGAAGGTGGTGGCATAGTCGCAGCGTGATGTGGCGCAGTCCCAGATGGAAGTGGTCCACTCTCTGTGCTCCATGGCCGCGAGTGTGTAGACCCTGGTCGAGATGGCAGCGGGCCTCCAGGACTGGCAGGGCCAGTTGGCGGGGGTACCTCAGTAGTTAACTCCACTTGCACCCCCATCCCATGTAGTAGCCCGAGGGCCATCGGGCACACGGAGGAAGTGACGAGGCCCGTGCCGGTGACTCCCACAGGGGAGGTGCCGGAACACTGCAGCGCATCAGACTCCTGACCCACTCCCCACACACTCCTGTCCCCTGGGCATCACATGGGCAGCGGGCAGGATAGGTGGCACCATGCCACCTGGGCCACCCGAGCAGCAGCCGGGCCTATCCAGGCCTGGTCGCCCCAGAATTTGGCAGCCACAGGGGACCCAGGTCGCAGGGCGGGAATCACAGCAGGCCGCCTCCACTCCAGATGTATCATCTTGGGATCCACCTGGACGTAGTGCCAGGGTCCGTAAGGCCAGAAAATTAGACACCAGTTAAATTGGCATGGGTGAAGGGTACAGTGTAGTGATAGGGGCCAGGGCACAAATATGAATATATGTTTTCAAACTAAACAAATGTGCACAATGTGAAACCTGCTTTAGAGCTCTGTCAGAAGGGTGTGAGGAGTGGGCAGGTCTGGTCTGGGCTGGCTGAGGGGTGGGGCAAGGAGAGTAATGGGCGGATATTGGAGGTGGGCTTGGCGAGGGACCACAGTGCACCCCATTGCAGCCAGCGCTCACTGCTCAGATGTCCCACCCTCATTCTCCCCCCAACCCCCCTATGACCAACTTTGCCACCCCAGGCATTCGACGGTGCCATGCAATGGAATGGCCTCCTCGCATGTAGGGATCATCCAGGTGGACAGTGGAAAGTGCTACTGTGGGCAGGAGTCAGACAATGTGGAGCACCAGAGCTCATTGCAGAGTGGGTTGTCATCATCCTCCATCCCATGGCCCATACCCGCTGTTACTGGCAACCCAGGGCCCACACCCATAATGCGACAGGTATGTTTAACGAGGGGGTTGGAGAAGTGGGGTGGTGGGTGGGGAGGGGACGGGACGGATGTGGGATATGGTGTCCATGCCCAAGCCAGTCCCCCTCGTCGGTGAACTGGAGGTGATCAGAATATCTCATGTGCATTGGCCCGGGCGTTGAGGCCTGCCGTTCATCCTCCTCTTCAAACATGTTGTCCCTCTGCTGCGCAATGTTGTGGAGGGCGCAGCAGGCCACCACAACCTCCCAGTCCTATACTAGAGAGCCCCTTCAGAGCGGTCCAGGCATCTGAACCAAATCTTCAGGAGGCCGTGGCATTGACTATATCACCCTTGGCCCCGTCAGTGCTGAGCACTGTGGGTACCTCTGGCCCTGCTGCCTGTCTCCGCTGCCAGAGATACCACGGCTGGCACTGCCCATGACAGCGGTACACTCCGCGACCCCGTCAGGTGCCCCCCTCTAAAGGCTACTGTGGGCATTGTCCTTAGATGTCCGCGTGATGCACCACTGGTGGGTGGTAGCCGGTTGTGGGGGTGTTGGGCTGGAGGATGGGGGCTGGTGTGCGGGTGTGGTGGGGGACCCATTTGACCTGTGGCACTCTACAGAACCATGGCCAAGGTGGGCGGTCAATGGGGTGCGCAGCAAGATGGCTGTCTTGCAGGCCACGGCAATGGCAGTCTGTGCCTGGACACCCCGGTCCCCTGGGAGTTCCCCATCACCTCCCCCCCACCCCAGCCCTATCAGATCCCCCCACCACCAGCAAGCCCAGCCAATGTCAGGACCGCAGCCCATGTCGTGGCTCTGTGTCGTACCTCCTCTCTCTCTCTCCCACATCAGCTGCAATGCCTGTTTCTTGATTTTTAAAATCACAAGTGAACCTCGCAAACGGAAGTTCCCCCTAATGGAGACGGAGAATCGTGGAGGCCCCAGTGAATACCAGGTCAGCCCTGCTAATGGTATGCAAATGCTGTTTATGGTACATGCGGCGAAAAATGCATTGACGCCCCTGTTGAGGCCCTGGAGATTTGTGATTTGTTATGAAACCGGCACCTGCCACAATTTTGGCATCAAAACCAAGCGGTCTAAGCTGATTTTACATGTCAGTCTGCCAGAACGGAACCACCCCTGACCTTAGGAACCTTGTGGTTTTCCATCTGCGACTTACTGCATTTAGGGGACACTGGCTGAAAATTCTCCTCTTATCATTGATTCTCTCATGTTCTTTAAATTCTTTTCAAGTTTCAACTTCTGGAACCATTTGTTCCACATCCATTTCCTTCTGCCTCACAAATTCTATAAGCAATTAATTTGGTCTTTTCTTCAAATTCCAAATTTTCTACTGATATGCTTTGAGGACCACCTACTAAGCACTGATTGCCGCAGTTTTAACTGTCCCATGATCTGTGGGCCGTTCTACCCAAAGGGGAAAACACACACACCCACAGCTCCCCCCCCCCCCCCCCGACCACCTGCCCCACCGCCCCCGGCCCCCCCACCCCTCCCCCCCCCACCAGTGCTCTGCAAAATAAAAGGCTGTGCACCCTTTAGCCACTTTAGTTGTGTAGCCAACTTTTCAATGGGGAAAAATAACCCTCAACCCGACCCCCAAGGTCAATTTCAGTATGAGGCAAAGATTCCTCATTAACCAAAGCGCTGAGTGACACTCGATTCATCATCTGAACCACAAGGCTCTTTCACTCCATAACCTAAGTTTTTCTTTAACAATTTTGTGCTGCCTGATTTCTTGCTCATTTTGAAACTCTCTGTTTCTTTCCCGACCTTTTTCCTCCCTCACTAATGTCTCTGCAGTTCAAGCTCAAAATTTCAAATTTCTCTTTCCTTCACCTCTTTTCTTTTCGCAAGTTTAAGCTTTTCTACATTCATTTTTCCTTCTCAAGTTCAAGCTGCTTCATCTGCACTTGAAGTCTAGCCAACTCAACTGAACTGCTACCCGGATTCATCTTTTCTTCTCCTAATTTCACATGCTGTGCTCTGGACCTCAACTATATGTGCTTTCTGAGCCTCTCCTTTTAACTCGAACTCAAACTCTTCTGCTGATGTGGTTAACCTAATCTTGGTTAACCGTTGCAAACCAAAAGCACCCCCCACCCCCATTTAAAATCACTATATCTGGTTACTGACCAGTAACATACCTGTAACATTTTGTTTAAAATAGTCAAAATTAGAAACCTCAATTACACATACGACACTAAATTACTCATACAACAAGATTGCACGGTTTTAAACAAACTAAATAAACGTTACTATACAAAGACAGGAAAGTAAAGAAAACCTCAACAATATCTAGCATATACTCCATCATTCGAAATTAACATGAGGCAAATATGAATTAAGTCAAATTGTGGTTGAACACATCGCATATTAAATGGCAGATGTGACCAAAATGGGTCCCGTGGATTTCTCAGCAACCCACCCAGACATCAGTGCTTGCTGTGCATCACAATAACTCAGTAAAATTCTGTTTTCACCAATGCTAATTTCATCTTGACACTCTCGAATATCTTGCCCCTGAATCCTCTCAAAAATGACTCCTTATTCAGACTGCCTCAATGACTGCTCTCCTCCTACAGGTTCAATCTCTCCTCTTGAGACTACACTCCATAGGTTTCACAAAGCTGCACTCCCGTCTCTAATCACCATTACACTTCCAACCTTCTTGCAGAATGCTAGCTTCACTAAGCTGACGCCGCTCATGGGTTTCTCCGAACTCCAGTCTCCGAGATTGCAATGAGTGACAAATAGCTCCCAGGGCTTCTTCTGAGCCTTGACTGTCTCTTGCAAGGAACCAATAATCTTCTTCCACCTTGTCAGCTCTCTCATTGAGGCAGTATGAGATGGGAGAGGACTTTTGAGGAGGTTTTTAAAAGTGGAAGCAGTTAGATTCTTGTTAGGCAAAGGAATTAAAAGTTCCCGGGGGGTAGATTGGAATGTGGAACTTCAAATACAATTAAAATGAGCAATTATATTATTGAATGGAGGAGCTGGCTTGAGGGCTCAGATAGCCTAGTTCTACTCCTAATTCATATGTTTGTACGTTTTGCTAACCTGAAGTCTGTGCCCACTGATACTCCGCTCCATCCAATGGGAACAGTGCCTCCCAATCTACTCTGTTCAGCCCTTGTGAACACCAATTGTGAACACAATTGTGAACACCTCAATCAAATCTCCCTTCAACCTTCACTTCTCCAAAGACAGCAGTCCCCAGTTGCTGTAAACCATCTTCCTCACTTAAGGCAGAAGTGGATACAATCTTGGTAAGCAATGGGGTGAAAGGTTATTGGGGGGGCAGTTGGGTGCAAATTTGATCTGGCTATAAGATCAGCCATGATCTTATTGAATGATGGAACATGCTCGAGGGGTTGAATGACCTCACTCCATTTAAGAGGGAAACTAATTACAACAAATTATTAGCGCAGACAATGAATGTAGTCTATAATGGGATCTTAGGGAGTTTTGGAAAGTATAAAGTTACCCTAGTCCGAGATGGCTATTGGCTGCTTTCCCCATTGAGGGGGAGATCTGACTGTTGGTGATTTAATCTGAGGATCACCACACCTCAGACGGGGGACAAGGTTGAGAAGGCAGGGCCTTCATGAATAACCTCAGTCAGGATTAAACCCGCACTGTTGACATCACTTCGCGTCACCAACCAGCTGTCCAGCCAATTGAACCAAACTGACCTGGTGACCTCCTTACTACCTCAACGGCCTGAAGTAGCTGACAAAGCTAGCAATACAAGACCGAGCCTGGTAGTAACACACACTAGGGAAGAGAGCAGGAGGAGCCATAGAGAGATAAGCAAATTATTCTTGAGGTAGCAGACACCCTGCCTTGCAAATATCTGTAAATTGTTCAATGCAAAACCTAAACCAGGCAATTTTGGGGGCCATGGAGTGAGTGGTCACTTATTTGGTAGGTCCCGCTCGTGGTGGACCTTTGAGACCTTTTCCCCTCACTTATGGGGGATTTGATCGGCAAAATAGGAGATTGGTGAGGTAGAGGAGAAGAATTCCTCACCGGTGTATGGATTCGTGGACCAGAAGTGGTCTGAAAAGGAGAGATCTTTGGGCAAAGAAGGGAGTGGAGTCTGCAGCATAGAAAAATATGGCGGAGGCTCAGGGCCCAGTGGTCAACGGAGCAACTGGTGGAATTCCTCAGGGAGAGCTTTGCTAAGCAAAGACAAGAGTATCTGGACCCGATTAAGATGGGGATTGACCGGCTGGAGTAAAGGTTGGAAGCCTAGGGCCAGGCAATCCAGAAGGTGGAAGAGACGGTGGCTAAGCATGCGGACCAGCTAACTGCGATGGCGGCGGAGATGGAGCTGATGAAGGACCACCAGAAAAGGCTGAAAGAGACAGTGGGAGATCTGTAGAACAGGCCATGCATGGCAGAACCTGAGAATTGTTGGCCTCCCGGAGGGCTGCAAAGGATCAGATGCAGGGGTATATGTGGCACGTATGCATGAGAAATATGCATGGGGGAGGGTGCATTTACTCAGCTCTTGGTGATGGACAGGGTGCACACAGCGCTTATGAGGAAGCTGCGGATGAATGAGCCTCCGAGGGCGATGGTGCTCCGAATACACCAGTTCCTGAACAAGAAACAGATCTTAAGGTGGGCCAGGCAGATGAGGAGCTGCAAATGGGAAGATAGCGAGCTGCATATTTACCAGGACTTGGGCGCGTAACTGGCCAAAAGACGTGTGAGTTTCAATAAAGTTAAATCGTCCTCTTCAAGAAGGGAGTGAAGTTCGGCATGTTTGTGGGTCACTTACGAGGGCCAAGAACTTTATTTCAGATCGCTGGATGAGGCGATGAACTTTGTTAAGGACAGGGGACTGGCAGGTGATGGAGGACATTGAACTTGGGGGCGAGTAATTCTATAACTATACTGCTAAATTTATTTTCTCTTTGGGTTTTGTGTACTGCTTTTGTACCAATTTTTGGGCAGTTTTGTATGCGAGTTAACTTTGTTCTAAATGGGGATGGTGGGTGGAATTTTCTTCTTTGTGTTTGCTGGAGATTGATGGGCGGAATTCACCGCAACCGGAAAAAATCGGCAAAGCCGTCGTGAACTCGGACGAGTTTTACGACGGCTCCCCACGGCCCCGTTCCCGAGTGATTCAGGCCCCGGAAATGGGCTAGGAGCGGGGCCGCGGGAATCATGTGGGCGATGACGCCAGAATGGTGCGACGCCCGAATGACGTCAGTATGACGCCGCTCCGCGTCATGAAAAGGCGCGGGCGACCAGGTCAGCAGACTGAGGATGACGGAGCCACGGAGGGCCGTGCCGAGGTTCACCAAAAGTGACATGGAGACCTTCCTAGATGCCGTGGAGCAGCGGAGGAGCATCATCTGCCTTAGAAAAGGGCATCGCCACCCTGCCAGTGTCATGCGACAGGCCTGGCGTGAGGTGGGCACGGCAGTGAGTGCTGTGGGGCACACCCCTCGGTCTGGCGAGCAGTGCCGGAAGAAGCTCCATGACCTCACCAGGGCTGCCAGGGTAAATGCCATGAGGGTGCCCCCGGGTCACAACAACTCCCCCCCCCCCCCCCCCCAAGTCCCTCATCATCCACCTCCCCCCTGGGCACGAGAGGGAGGGGGAGGGGGGGGGCGAGAGTGAGTGGAGGGTGGTTATCAAAGTTGTCACAGACCCACATGAGTGCTGCGACCCCTTGGAGATATGCCATGGTTGAACTGCAACTTTCCCCCTGTGGTGGTATGGATATGAGCACTGCCATTGGTGCAGAGCACTGGCTTCCCATTGGCTCTGGCTGGTCATGTGCCTCTCGTCCGATTGGTTGGGACTAGTCATGTGACTGCTCTCCAATTGGTCGAGAGGCAAGTAGTCTCCGCCTCCGAGGCGGGGTATAAGTACCCAGAGTTCCCGGCGGTCGGTCATTCTCTGTAGTCGACCACCGGGCTAACAACTAGCTGATTAAAGCCACAGTTCTGATCCTAAATGTGTCTTGAGTCGAATTGATGGTACATCACCCCCCAACTTGTGCCAATATCTGAATGGCCTGCTGATACCTGCTGAATTGTAATGATCTATCTATGGCCCCCCCAACAGGACAAGACTGCTTACAACAACCGGGAGCACAACAAGACCGGAGGGGGTTCTCCCATAATGCACCCACTGACCGCCTTTGAGCAGAGGGCTCTGGACCTTGCTGGGGGATCTGCCACCCGAGAGGTCGCGCAATGCCAGGTTGGCGGTGCAGAACCAAGTGAGACAACCCTGCATAACAACCCCCCCCAAGCCCTTCCGCTCTTCTGCCCTCACACTCAGCCCACTGGACCCCCATCCTCTCTGCCCTCACACTCAGCCCACTGAACCCCCCCCCCCATCTCTCTCCCCTCACACTCAGCCCACTGGACCACCCCATCCTCTCTGCCCTCACACTCAGCCCACTGGACCATCCAACGCCTGGCCGAGCGTGCCTAAATAACCCTGTCTTATTCTGTTCCCTAGGGCGTGCTGACGAACATCCAGGGACGTCTGATGCCACACCCAGCCGGAGAACCGCCAGCACCACCGCATCCAGGGCCACACGCCAGAGGGTGGCAGGACATCAGCCAGGAGGGCCATCCTCCCAACCCGGGACCTTCAAGCAGAACGCACACACGGCGACACAGTCAGCAGGGTCAAATGAGGGAGAAGAGTACATGGGCCGTGTGCAGCCTGCCGCCAGAAATGAATGGGACGATGACCCCTCAGACATAATGACGGACGAGGACCTAGAGCTTGCGGCACTGCTGTCTCCCACACCATCCACCATCCCAGAGACACTCACCTCGGTTGGGCAATTAAGTGATGAGTCTCCTGGGTCACGGTCTGGTGTGCACCACACAGCTGAGCAGGTACAGAAGGTGGAGGTCGGAGCAGCCGAGGGCCCGGACTGTTGGAGGGCAGGCCAGGCCCAGCATTCAGCTGGCTCCCAGACATTTCCCGGGTTCCTGGATTTTCTCGACCCACCTGGAAAGCCGATGCATTTTGAAATCCAGGGACACAATGAGGGGAAGAGGGCCGTCTTCCAGCAGCTGCAGACGCAGTTAGAGGAGTCGAATCGTGTCCAGGAGCAGGGAGTGGTGCCGCTTATGGCAGCCACCCAGGCCGACACCGCACGGGTGGCATCCGCGGTCGAGGCAATGGGTGAAACAGAATCGGCCATGGGTCAGGTTATGCAAGGCGTTGGGCTTCACGTGCACGCGTCATCACAGGCAGCAATGCGTCAGAGCCAACACGACATTGCCGGCGCACTGCGGGCCTTGGCTCAGTCTCACCAGGTCATGGCCCAGTCGCAGCAGTCAGTCGCCGAGAGCATCAACCACCTGATGCACGTGCTGGAGGGCGTCACACACTCACAGGTTGAGGTCGCACAGTCCCTGGTGGGAATGTCTAACTCCCTGGACTCCATGTCTGCAAACCTTCGGATCCTGGTGGAGACCGTTGCAGGCCTCCAGGACTGGCAGCACCAGGTGTCGGTGGGGCGACGGGGCACCTCCCCGCTCACACCTCCGTCCCACAGTGAGGCCCGGGGGACAGCAGGCTCCCCGAGGGAGGAGGAGGTTCCGGGGCCCATCCCATTAACTCCATCACGTGACGTCCCGGAACGCTCGGCCTCCCCCCCGTCCCATCCCTGGTGCATCGGGTGGGCAGCAGGCAGAGCAGGGTGGCACCACATCATCCGAAACGCCCGCGGAGCAGCCTGGCCCATCAAGGCCGGGTCGCCCCAGGAAACGAGCGTCGACGGGGAGACATGTCACGGGGGGTGATTCTCAGCAGTTCGCCTCCACTCCTGCTGTACCATCTGGGGAGTCACTTAGACGTAGTGGTAGGGCCTGTAAGGCAACGAAGAGGGACACATAGTAAGTTGGCACAGGTGAAGGGCACAGATTAGTTGTAGGGGCTAGGGCATCTGTACATAATATTCACCATTAAACTCACTGTTGCACCTAACTTGTTAGACTGTGTGATTTTTCCGTTGCCACGGGGATCGTGATGGTGACCGAGTGTCGCTGGGGTTGACGAGCGGTGAAACTTCGGTGCCGGGTGTGCAGTCCCTTCCCCCCCACCCCCTCCCACAGCTAGCCCACGCGGGCACGTGATGGAGTGTCCGTGACGAACTCAGCGGCCACCGAGGTGGATGGTTCAGCTATTGCCATGAGTCAGACTTTGTCTAACGATTCTGAGCTCACAGCTCATCGCAGAGCGGGCTGTCACCATTCAACATGGCACTGATCACACCCGCTGACACAGCCATCAATGTCGTGCCATACCGTCTGGCCCCAGTGGTAAGGGTGATGTAGAACTGGAGCAGTGTACGCAGAGCGGCATCTCCCCTCTGCATCGCTATGTTGTGCAGCGCACAGCAGACCACGACAATGCGAGACATCCTCTCAGGCTGGTACTGCAGGGTCCCTCCAGAGCGATCAAGGCACCTGAATCGCATTTTCAGCAATCCGAAGCAGCGCTCCACCACACCCCTGGTTGCTGCATGGGCCTCATTGTATCGGGTTTCCACGTTGGTCTGAGGCCTCCGTATAGGCGTCATCAACTACGACCTCAGCGGATAACCCCTGTTGCCCAGCAACCATCCCCTCAGCTGGGGGGGGGGCGTCCATCAAACATTGCAGGGATGTACAACTGTGCAAGAATGAACGCATCATGCACACTCCCTGGAAACCTTGCGCACACGTGCATGATCCTCATGTGGGGGTCGCATACCACCTGGACATTCATGGAGTATGTCCCCCTCCTGTTTGTGAACACCTCCCTGTCCCCTGCAGGCGGACGCATGGGGACGTGAACACAATCGATTGCACCCTGCACCATCGGTATCCCGGCCACCTTGGCAAATCCACGAGCTCGTGAATCTTGACTTGCTCGGTCCTCGGGAAAGGTGATGTAGCGGTCGGCGATGGCATAGAGGGCGTAGGTCACATCCTGGATGCAACTGTTCAGCTATGACTGCGAGATCCCGGAGAGGTCCCCGCTCGGAGACTGGAAGGAGCCGGTTGCATAAAAGTTCAGTGCAACCGTCACCTTGACGGCAACCTGGACTGCGTGTCCTCCCCTTCCATGTGGGGTGAGGTGCGACACGAGTTGGCAGATATGTGTCACTGTCTCTCTGCTCAACCGGAGTCTCCTCCTGCAGGTGATGCCCGGCATTGTCTGGAATGAGATCCGGGGACGGTAAACCCTAGGCCTCGGTCGTCGCCTCTGGCGCCTTGGCTCCACCATCAATGCCTCCTCCTCCTCTTGCTCCTCCTCCTCACCCCCATGCTGCTCGACGACGGGCAACTCCTCGGGCATTCCCTGCGCTCCTGCAGCTGGCCCTGCATCCACTGCGGGTTGTGGCTGTGGATGCTGCTGCATCTCCAACTGCAGTGCAGCGGCCCCAACCACTGCGCTGAACATGGCTGTTCTGTTCACATACATTTTGCTCTCCTACAGAAGGGTGGTTGGGGCAGAGAAACTAAATGTTAGATGGAGGTTATTCCACACCTCGGCATCCGCCTGCCACGGGACACCTGTGTGTCCCGGTGGCCTGGTCGCGCTGCTGACACGTGACCATCCTAACCCCTGGTCACTTTCTGCGTCCAACGGGCAGTTAACAACACGTCCTCCTTGTGAATCACAGTAGCGTAATTCACACTGTATTACTATGTCTCTGTAAGCTCGGCACACGAGCAGTTGCGCTGCTCTGCCACTAGGGGGAGATGTACTGGGAGTGTACGGGAGTTTGTACTGGGCTCCACCCTTGGCTCCACCCACGGCTCCTCCCCCCTAACCGGAAGTATAAAGGTTGATGCTGAGAGCCTGCTGCCAGTTCATCTGGAGTTCATTGTGTCACAGGCAGGCTCTGTTGTAAGACAATTAAAACCACTGTTCACTTCTAACCACGTGTCGCGTGAATTGATGGTCTTGTCAATTTAATCGTCTTAAGAAACAGTAAGGAATGACCATGGAATCAGCCCTCAAGCCTAACCGACTGGAACTCGACTCGCAGGATGCAGAGGTGAAAGAAATCTTTTCACATTGGCTCCAATGTTCTAAGGCCTACCTGGCTGAAGTAAGCACCCCAGAAACGACGGAAGAGCAGAAACTCAGTCTACTGCACGCGAGGGTGAGTCATCGTATATCTACTCAGCTAAACTGTACCGGCTCATATACAGAGGCCCTGGCCCTACTCGATAGAATGTACGTGAGGCCTATCAATGAGGTCTACGCGCGCCACGTTTTTACTACTCACCGCCAGCGCCCAGCAGAATCGCTAGAAGAATTCCTCAGAGACTTAAAAGCCTTATCCCGGGACTGTAATTATCAGGCTGTAACTGCAAGAGCATAGAGAACTTGCTGTCCGCGATGTCTTTGTAGCAGGCCTTAGATCGAATTACGTGCGCCAGCGACTGCTGGAGAAGGGGGCCCTAAATTTAGAAGATACTGTTGAACTCGCTACAACTATGGAGGTCTCATTTCGTAGCCTCATCTCGTTTCCTGCCGACTGCGCGATCCCGTCATGGGCCCCCGACCAGCGACACCTCCAGGCCTGCGCCGCGTGGCCACCCAGCCACCATGCTGCCCCAGCCTGCCACTTTTGTGGCCAGCCCCAGCACCCGCGGCAGCACTGCCCGGCCCGCAACGCGACCTGCAGCAGCTGCGGGCAAAAAGGCCACTACGCCAGAATGTGCCTGGCAAGGAAGGCCCCAGCCCCTAAAACTCCAGCGGCACAAAGTAATCGCTCTCCGCACTTGCAGGCCCCGGAACACAGCGGCCTATGCCCCGACTCCGCCCCCACCCACCACGTGTGATCCATGGGAGCTGCCATCTTGGCAGATCCCCACCACGCGCTCCACCTCGGGTGACTCATGGGGTCCGCCATCTTGGACGCAATCTTCTTCGCCGCCCGCCACATGCGATCCACGGGGGTGGCCATCTTGGGCCCCATCCTCTCCTCACTCAGGAAACTCGATTGAAGACTGCGACCTCAGCGGGCACTCATCGCGGGGCCATCCCAGCGCAGCCGACCGAGCCGCCGACTACCCGCAACTTAACGCAGTCACACTGGACCAATCGCGCCCAAAGCATTTCAACAACTCTATGACGAAGGTCCAAATCAACGGGTACAGTACACCGTGCCTTTTCAACTCTGGGAGCACTGAGAGCTTCGTACACCCAGATCTGGTAAGACGCTGTTCGCTCCCCGTTTTCCCTGCACGGCAAACTATCTCCCTCGCTTTGGGTTCCCACTCTGTCCATATCCAAGAGCGCACCGTCGCAACTCTAACAATCCAAGACGCTAGCTACTCTAATTTTCAGCTATACGTCCTGCCCGAACTCTGCGCCCCACTCTTACTGGGACTCGACTTTCAATGCAATCTCAAGAGTCTCACCCTCAGCTTCGGCGGACCCCTACCCCCACTCACTATCTGCAGCCTAGCCACGCTGCAAATCTCCCCCCCTCCTCTTTTTGCCAACCTCACTCTGGACTGTAAATCCATAGCCACACGCAGCAGGCGGTACAGTCTACAGGACAGGGTGTTCATTCGATCCGAGGTTCGGAGGCTTTTACGTGAGGGGATCATAGAGGCCAGCAATAGCCCCTGGAGAGCTCAGGTGGTGGTTGTCAAGACCGGGGAAAAATTCCACATGGTCATAGACTATAGTCAGACTATTAATCGGTTTACGCTCCTCGACGCGTACTCCCTCCCCAGGATTGCAGACATGGTGAATCAGATCGGCCAGTATCGGATTTTTTCCACGGTGGATCTGAAGTCTGCATACCACCAACTCCCAATCCGCCCGGAGGACCGCCACTTCACGGCGTTTGAGGCCGATGGCCACCTCTTCCACTTCCTCCGGGTCCCCTTTGGCATCACGAATGGGGTTTCGGTGTTCCAACGAGCAATGGACCGAATGGTGGACCAGTACGGGCTGCGGGCCACGTTTCCGTACTTGGATAACGTTACCATCTGCGGCTATGACCAGCAGGACCACGATGCCAACCTCAACCGATTTCTCCAGATGGCCCAGAAGCTTAACCTCACATACAACAAGGAGACTAGGCATCCTCGGCTACTTCGTGGAAAACGGAGTCCTGGGCCCCGACCCGGACCGTATGCTTATCTTAGAACTCCCTCTCCCTCATTGTCCCAGTGCCCTCAAACGGTGCTTGGGATTCTTTTCGTATTATGCCCAGTGGGTCCCTCAATATGCGGACAAAGCCGCCCACTATTTAAGGCCACACTTTTTCCCCTGTCAGCTGAGGCTCGCCAGGCCTTCAACTGCATCAAAATGAAAATGAAATGAAAATGAAAATCGCTTATTGTCACGAGTAGGCTTCAATGAAGTTACTGTGAAAAGCCCCTAGTCGCCACATTCCGGCGCCTGTCCGGGGAGGCTGGTACGACAATCGAACCGTGCTGCTGGCCTGCTTGGTCTGCTTCAAAAGCCAGCGATTTAGCTGAGTGAGCTAAACCAGCCCCTGTTCAAGGAGGACATCGCTAAGGCTGCCATGCGGGCAGTGGATGAATCCGTCCCTTTCCAGGTTGAGAGTGATGCCTCAGAGGTAGCTCTTGCAGCCACACTAAATCAGGCAGGGAGACCAGTCGCATTTTTCTCCCGAACCCTCTCCGCTTCTGAACTTCGACACTCCTCAGTCGAAAAGGAAGCACAAGCCATTGTGGAGGCTATTCATCACTGGAGGCATTACCTCGCAGGTAGAAGGTTCACCCTCATCACCGACCAAAGATCAGTTGCCTTCATGTTTGACAACTCGCAAAGGGGCAAAATTAAAAATGACAAAATTCTGAGGTGGAGGATCGAACTCTCCACCTACAATTACAATATTATGTATCGACCGGGGAAGCTCAACAAGCCCCCAGATGCCCTGTCCCACGGGACGTGTGCCAGCGCACAGAGCGACCGCTTAAAAACCATCCACAATGACCTCTGCCACCCAGGGGTCACCCGGCTCGCCCAATACATTAAAGCTCGAAATCTGCCATTCTCCATCGAGGAGGTAAAAGCCATCACCAGGGATTGCCCGATCTGCGAGGAGTGCAAACCGCACTTCTACAGACCAGACAGGGCCCATCTAGTCAAGGCTTCTAGGCTCTTTGAAGGCCTCGCTATCGATTTCAAAGAGCCACTCCCCTCGACTAACAGGAATGTGTACTTCCTGAACGTCATAGACAAGTTCTCAACGTTTTCCCTTTGCTATCCCATGCCCCGATATGACCTCCCACACAGTCATTAGGGCCCTGCATAGTATCTTCACCCTGTTTGGTTTCCCCAGCTATGTACACAGCGACCAGGGTTCGTCCTTTATGTGCGACGAGCTGCGTCAGTACCTGCTCGACAAGGGCATCGCCTCGAGCAGGACTACCAGCTATAACCCCAGGGGGAACGGGCAGGTGGAGAGGGAGAATGTGACGGTCTGGAAGACCTTCCTACTGACCCTCCGGTCCAGGAATCTCCCAGTCTCCCATTGGCAGGATGCCCTCCCAGACAAGCTCTTCGCTATTAGGTCCCTCTTATGCACCGCGACCAACCAGACCCCTCACGAGCGGCTCTGTATTTTTTCCAGGGGCACTACCACGGGGGTTTCGCTCCCGGCATGGTTGAAGACACCGGGCCCAGTACTCCTCCAGAAGCGCGTCAGGGCGCACAAAACGGACCCACTCGTAGAGAAAGTGCTCCTACTACATTCGAATCCCCAGTACGCCTTTGTAGAGTTCCCTGACGGCCGTCAGGACACTGTATCCCTCCGGGACCTAGCACCTGCAGGATCCAACCCCCCCAGTACCACCGCCGAGGTACCCCTCACACTACATCCCACCCAACTTGCCCCCCATGCCCCCGCACCTGCCAGTTCGCTACATGTTTTTCGCGCGCCCGTGCCAGCTAGCTCCCAGCGCCCCCAGTCCCCACTCGAACCAGACGGGTATGAAGCTCAGGTGGAATCGCTCCCGGAGTCCGCCATCGTACCCCAACCGACGGTGCTCATCCAGCCACCGGAAGGGGCTGCAACCCCGGTGCTCTGCCGATCACAGCGGCCAACTCGGCTACCGGATAGACTCAATCTGTAAGCCACCATCCCCGCCGGACTTGATTTTTTTACAGGGGGTGAATGTGGTGAATCACAGTAGCGTAATTCACACTATTACTATGTCTCTGTAAGCTCGGCACACGAGCAGTTGCGCGGCTCTGCCACTAGGGGGAGATGCATTGGGAGTGTACGGGAGTTTGTACTGGGTTCCAACCACAGCTCCTCCCCCCTAACCGGAAGTATAAACGTTGATGCTGAGAGCCTGCCTGCCAGTTCATCTGGAGTTCATCGTATCACAGGCAGGCTCTGTTGTAAGACGATTAAAACCACTGTTCACTTCTAACCACGTGTCGTGTGAATGGATGGTCTCATCACTCCTCACTGGGGTGTCAGTGTCCTGTGGCCATAAGCCACAGGGCAACCAGCGGTTGTGTCCTCGTGACCGTCCTGCAATGACAGGGCGGCTGACATGTTGCATGCGGGGGTGGACGAGCCCATCCACTCCACTCACTCCCCCACACCCCTCCGCCCCCACTACTCGCTCTCCCCCCTCCCACTTGACCCTCTCCCTCTCCCCCCTCTCCCTCTCCCTCCCCCTTCCCCTTGTCCCTCTCCCTCCCCCTCCCCCTCTCCCTCTCCCTCTCCCCCCCACTTGTCCCTCTCCCTGCCCCCCTCTCTCATCCCTCTTCCTCTCCCTCCCCCTCTCCCCCCTCTCCCTCGTCCCTCTCCCTCTCCCTCCCCCTCTCCGTTGTCCTCTCCCTCTCCCTCCCCCTCTCCCACTTGTCCCTCTCCCCCCCCTCCCTCGTCCTTCTCCCTCTCCCCCCTCCCACTTGTCCCTCTCCCTCTCCCCCCTCCCACTTGTCCCTCTCCCTCACCCCTCTCCCTTGTCCCTCTCCCTCCCCCTTGTCCCTCTCCCTCCCCCTTGTCCCTCTCCCTCCTCCCCCTCCCTCTCCCCCCCCTCCCACTTGTCCCTCTCCCTCGTCCCCCCCCCCCCCCCCCACTGGCCGCAGCGTTGTCGGGGATGCCTTTCCCAGTTTGCGGAGAGACAGTCCGCTAACCTGCTAACTCCTCGCCAGCACGACTGGCTGGCGACTTTTAAAAGCAGTTGTGATTGGCGACGTCGTGACATGGCGTCACGCCGTCGGGATTTCGGCCCATCCGGGCTGGAGAATAGTGGGGGTGCTGGAGAGTCGCCATTGTGCCTCCGTCGGGCGACTCTCCGTGGATTTCCGTGGGTATGCCAACCACGGACATTTGGCTGTTGGGGAGAATAGCGGGAGCGCATCGGACCGGCGTCGCGGGAAAAAAAGGCGCGGCCCGCTATTCTCTCACCCATTGTGGTTGCGGAGAATCGCGCCCGATATGTTTTGCATATGTATGTTCGAGTGGAGGAAGGGAGATAAGTGGGGGGTAGGATGCTGGGATCCTTGGCGCCATGGGCAGAGGCTACCAAGCTAGCTGGGCGGGCTAGCTCACGGAAGTGCAGTGGGGGGGGGGGGGGCGAGCAGATGATACGTTTGTTGTGGGGGGTTGTGATTGTTATTTTGTTATTGGGGGGAGGGGGGGGAATTGTTCTGCTGACAGGGGAGGCTGGCACTTGGAGACAAATTGGAGGTTGAAGACAGTGGGCGCCCGAGAGCGGGCCTGAGGAGAGGGAGAGGGGGTGCCCCCCAACCAGGCTGATCACATGGAACGTGAGGGGGCTGAATGGGCCGGTCAAGAGAGCTCGCGTGTTCACGCATTTGAAGAGTTTGAAGGCGGACATGGCAATGCTGCACGAGACACACCTGAGGGTAGTAAGCTGATCAAGGGGTGGGTTGGGCAGGTATTTCATTCGGGGCTAGACTCTAAAACTAGCGGGATAGCGATCTTGATCAATAAGCGGGTGTCATTTGAAGTGGGAAGCATAGTGGCGGACTCAGGAAGTAGGTATATCATAGTGAGCGGGAGGCTGGAGGGGATGCCGCTGGTATTCGTGAATATTTAAGCACCAAACTGGGACGAAGCGGAGTTTATGAGGCAGGTGTTCGGGAAGATTCCGGACTCGCGTAGGTTGATCATGGTGGGGGGGGACTTCAATACGGTCATTGATCCGAGATGGGATTGGTCGAGTCCAAGGACAGGGAGGGTGCCAGCAGCGGTGAAGCAACTAAAAGAGTTTATGGAGCAGATGGGAGGGGGAGATCCGTGGAGGTTCGGATGGCCAAGAGTGAAGGAGTTTTCTGTTAAATAATAATAATAAATAATAATCGCTTATTGTCACAAGTAGGCTTCAATGAAGTTACTGTGAAAAGCCCCTAGTCGCCACATTCCGGCGCCTGTTCTTTTTTCTCCCATGTTCACAAAATGTACTCCCGGATTGATTTTTTCTCTTTGAACAGGGCTTTACTGGCGGGGTTGGTAGATGCTGAGTATTCGGTGATTGTTGTGTCGGACCATGCTCCACATTGGGTGGCTCTAAGGGTGAGCAAGGAAGGGGGTCAGCGCCCGCAATGGAGATTGGATGTAGGACTGTTAGCGGATGAGGGGCTGTGCGAGTGGGTGAGGGAGGCCATCCAGAATTATTTGGAGATAAATGACACGGGGGAGGTTTCAGCAGCAACAGTATGGGAGGCACTGAAGGCAGTAGTTAGAGGGGAGATGATTTTGGTCCATGCTCATAGGGAGAAACTGAAGCGGGCAGAGATGGATAGAAGATATTCGGAAACCCCAGAGGCATGGCTGTTGAAGGAGCGACAGAAGCTGCATATAGAGTTTGGGCTGTTATCCACAGGGGAGGCTGTGGGGCAGTTGAGGAAGGCGAGAGGGTGATATATGAGTAAGGTGAGAAGGCCAGTAGGATGCTAGCACACCAGCTCAGGAAAAGGGATGCGGTCAGGGAGATAGGAAGAGTGAAGGATAGAGGGGGAAACATGGTCTTGAACCCAGCAGGGGTGAACGGGGTCTTCAAGGAGTTTTACAGTCGGCTGTATGAGTTGGAGCCCCCAGCTGGGGTGGAGGGAATGAGGCAGTTTTTGGAAGGGTTGGAGTTTCCAAAAGTGGAGGAAGGGTTGGTGGAGGGGTTCGGAGCCCCGATCAGGATTGTAGAAGTAGGAGAGGGATTGAAGGCCATGCAATCGGGCAAGGCCCAGGGACCGGATGGCTACCCAGTGGAATTTTACAAGATGTTTTCTGGGATGTTGGGCCTGCTGCTGGTGAGGGCCTTTAATGAGGCTAGGGAGCGAGGTGTCCTCCCCCCAACAATCTCACAGGCTTCAATCTCTTTGATCCTGAAGCGGGAGAAGGACCCAGAACAATGCGGGTCATATAGACCAATCTGTAGGGGGCAGGGGCTAGTTTAGCACAGGGGGCTAAACAGCTAGCTTGTAATGCAGAACAAGACCAGCAGCACGGGTTCAATTCCCGTACCAGCCTCCCCGAACAGGCGCCAGAATGCGGTGACGAGGGGCTTTTAACAGTAACTTCACTGAAGCCCACTTGTGACAATAAGCGATTATTATTGAGAGGCTGAGAGATCTGTTTATTGATGGGAGCTTTCCCTCTTTGGAGGATCTGGATGAGGAGCTTGAATTGCCGGGGGGGAGTGGATTTTGTTATCTGCAGGCGTGGGATTTTGTGCAAAGGCAGGTTTTGACCTTTCCGCTTCTACTGCCACAGGGGATATAGGACAGGGTAGTCTCTAGAACGGGAGCGGGGGAGGGGAAGGTATCGGAAATCTATGAAGAACTTATGGAGTGGGGGGAAACCCAGAGAGGTGAGCTAAAGCGTAAATGGGAAGATGAGTTGGGAAAGGAGATAGAGGCGGGTCTGTGGGAGGATGCTCTGAGCAGAGTAAACATGTCCTCATCATGTGCCAGGCTCAGGCTGATATAATTCAAGGTGGTTCACCAGGCACGTATGACGGTGGCCTGGATGAGCAAGTTTTTTTGGGGCGGAGGACAGATGTGTGAGGTGTTCAGGAGGGCCCATTAATCATGTCCACATGTTTTGGGCATGTCCGAAGCTTAAGGGATTCTGGCAGGGTTTTGCCAATGTCATGTCTACGGTATTAAAGATGTGGGTGGCACCGAGTCCAGAGGTGGCGATTTTTGGAATGTTGGAAGACCCGGGAGTCCAGGGGGTGAGAGAGGCCGCTGCTTTGGCCTTTGCCTCTTTGGTAGCCCGGAGACGGATTTTATTAGCGTGGAGAGACTCGAAGCCTCCGAAAGCAGGGGTATGGGTTAGTGACATGGCTGGGTTTCTCAGACTTGAGAAAATTAAATTTGCCCCAAGAGGATTAATGTTCGGGTTCGTTCGGAGGTGGCAGCCGTTTATCGACTTCTTTGGGGAAAACAAAACTGTCAGCAGATTCAAATGGGGGGGGGGGGGGGGGGGGGGTGGTTTTGGGAGTGAGGGAGTCAGGGGAAGTTAGGTTATTTTTGTTTGGCTGAGGTGGGAACAGTGAGAGATGGGGGGCATTATGTTTACATTTGTATTTGTACATTTTTTTTGTTATAAAACCATAAATGTCTCAATAAAGTGTTTGTTAAACAAAAGTCAGTGTGCAGCTGCAAAAACATTCGCTGATCCTCAGGCTCTTTAAGTACCCTTAGACAAATGCAGGCCTGAAGGAAGATCCTTGAGTTGACAGACTTTAAATTCTTCAAATTACCTTACTGCAATTATAAAACCACAAGTCAGAACGTGGGAAAGTATATGGAGATAGCAAATACAATTAATTAAGCAAACTTTCTGTCTGAGCTATATAACTTTTGACACTTGAGATAATGCCATTCGTAATAGTGGATATCTGGACATTTATATGTCTAAGAATCTTGACACATTAGAAATAAACAAAAGTGGAAATGTGTCTTTAACAGCTCCCTACCCAGCCATATATTTTAAACATCTGCCATTCAAGCTGATACTAAGAACATTGGGGGCGATTCTCCGCACTCACGACGGTGCGGAGAATAGCGGGGGTCGTAACTTTTTACGGCCACGCTGGTCTGACGCTCTCCCGCTATTCTCCCCCCCCCCCCCCCCCCCCCCCACGCCCGCCTCCCGACACGAATCGCTGCCCGCCGTTTTTTTACGGCGAGCAGCGATTCTCAGCTGGCCGATGGGCCGAATTCCAAGCCCTTTACGACCGTTTTTAGGAACGTCAAACACACCTGGTCTGACCGTTCGTAAAAACGGCCGTAAAGTCGCGATCTGGGGAACTATGGCACCGATTGGCATGGCAGTGCCACGGCCGTGCCAAGGGTGCCATGGGCCCGCGAAATTCGTTAAGCCCGCGATGCCGGAGTTCACGGCCGCGGGATGCTAGCCCCGACCGGGGACCAGAATCGGTTCCCGGTCGGGGGGGCGGAGGCTGGCGTCAAACCCGCCCGTTTTTGACGCCAGACTCACGATTTCTCCCGGGTTCGGAGAATCACGCCCGTTATATCACATATTGTTGATAAACCACAAACCTGGCCATTTGACTTTAGGAAATGCTCAGCTGGGGAGATAATAGAATCCCTCCAGTGCAGAAGGAGGCCATTTGGCCCATTGAGTCTGCACCAACCCTACGAAAGACCATCCGACCCAGGCCCACCCTAACGGGCAATTTAGCATGACCAATTCACCTAACCTGCATGTCTTTGGAATGTGGCAGGAAAGCAGAGCACCCGGAGGAAACCCACGCAAATATGGGGAGAAAGTGCAAGCTCCACACAGTCACCCGAGGTCAGAGTCAAACCCGGGTCCCTGGCACTGTGAGACAGTAGTGCCAACCACTGTGCCGCCTATAAGACACAGGGAATGTCTTGCAGTAAATAGGAAGAAATATGTATAAAAGATAAGCAAATTCACAGAATTGGTACTTACTGCCGCCTGTCAAGAGTGCAGTCAAAGTTCTGTTCCTCAGCCTGCTTCATCAAACAAAGACAGTCGTGATTTTTGTAAGTATGTTTCTATTAAGCTTCTTTAAAATGTATGAGAAATTGATATGAGATACGTTAGGATTTTCCATGTTTAATGTATCCTTCTCTGAGAGAAGTGAGTTTGATAGTGGATAACAAAGGACTGTTAACTGATTTATATTTTTAACAGATAACAAAGGACTGTTAACCAATTCATATTTTTAACTCAGCACTTCTCCATGTTACAAATTTAGAGTGCTTTATAGTAAAATACCACTAGAAATAAACTGTGCAGTCTTACTTTCGATAAGTTTGAGATCCTAGACACTCATTTAGGAAGTCTTAATTGACAAGGATGCACGACCGAAAGAGGTAGGGGGTTTAGTTATGAGTGATGTATTCGAATATCGTCCGTCAGAATGGAACTGAAATCCTATTTGACTGTTAAGGTAGAGAAAAGTAACCTTCCTCTTGTGAGAGCTATTCAGAGTCTTAACAGAGAAACAGATGTCCCTCCTTCGGTGGCTTAGCCAGAGAAAGGCAAGTAAGATAGATCCTTCCGGTTCGGGAATAGCTAAACCGCTCACACCATTAACCCTGGGACAGTGAGAGCAGCAACACCGAGACAACAACAAAATCCCAGGAATCGCCAAGGGGAAAGCAATACATGTAGAGTCTTGGCAGGGCAATTAATAACTGAGGCTGCTGATGGATTGAATGTGCTGACTGTATGCTGGTGGTGTAATTAGTGGCAAAGCTTGAAACCACTTCAATCTTCAAGGTGGGAGATGCAGACTGAGTGGCTGCACTGGTTGCCTGACTGGTTCTTTTCAGAGATTAACAATGGATTGATGGGCCCAAAATTATAGATTGATCTGATCGTAGGCTTTACGGTGCCTAAAGGGTTCCATAGCTTTGAGAGACAGAAACATTTTGCTCTGGTGCAAGGGTTTGGGAAGAATCCTGTGTCATAATATACACACCAGTATATCATAGTGCAGACACACACTGATTGACACACAGCAAGACCAATCAACACACACAATACAGCAGCTGCATTCGCGGTCTCCAAACTACCTGCCTCGGATGAACGCCTCATCCAAATTTGTCGCGAGACGGCTCCCGACCCCTTGCTCCAGCGTGTCATGTGCCACCTAACAGACGCGTGACTCAAGGGCCAATGCCCTCAGTTCTATAATGTCAGAGAGTGTACTGGCCTGGCATTAATGAGGACATAGCTAACACAGTGCTCAACTGCCCCACTTGTCAGCGATTCCAGCCGGCCCAACCACGAGAAACCCTGCAGCCCCATGAGTTAGTCACGTCACCCTGGAACAAGGTGGGCATTGACATGTTCCATGCGCTTGGTAGAGATTATGTCCTAATCATGGACTACTTCTCGAATTACCCAGAGGTGATACGGTTACACAACCTCACCTCGGCTGCAGTCATTCGTGCCTGTAAAGAAACCTTTGCTCGACACGGCATCCCGCTCAGTCATGTCCGACAATGGCCCCTGCTTCGCCAGCCAAGAATGGTCCAACTTTGCCAGGCAGTACAATTTTGCCCATGTAACGTCCAGTCCCCTGTACCCCCAATCCAACGGCAAAGCAGAGAAGGGAGTACATATTGTCAAACGGCTCTTATGCAAGGCTGCCGATGCTGGTTCTGATTTTTACCTTGCCTTGCTGGCCTACCACTCCACCCCCCTGTCCACTGGCCTGTCGTCAGCCCAACTACTCATGAATCGCACGCTGAGGATGCCGGTGCCGTCCATCCATGTCCCTGACCTCGACCACGTTCCGGTCCTTCGCCGGATGCAGCTGTCTCGTGCCCAGCATAAGGCGGCCTTTGACTCCCGTGCAGCAGATCTCCCTGCTCTGGCTCCCGATGACAACGTCTGCGTCCATCTTCCGGATGGTGGCTGGTCTGCAACCGCTGTTGTCCTCCGACAAGTGGCCCCCCGCTCGTTCCTGGTTTGTCTACCTGATGGCTCTCTTCTGCGCCGCAATCGCCGTGTACTTCGTCCCATTCCATGCTCGCCACGTGATCTTCAGGTCCTGCCTCGCCGTCATGACGATCCTGCCATGGACTTTGCAGGCCTCCCTGTCGCTCTGCCACCCTCTGCCTCTGACGCAGTCCAGTCCTCTCCTGAACTGGCGGCTCTCGACCCACCCTTGAGGCGGTCAACCAGAATTCATCGCCCACCTCAGAGACTAAATTTATGAACATTTCGAAGTTATGGACTCTCTGAATTGTTGCGTTGCTTTGTTTGATCGATTCCCTGGTTTGTATATAATGTTGCTCTAGTTACTATTTTGTTGCATACTGTTTATCTGCACCAGACACCTTCCCATGTAAATAGCTTAGTTCTTATGCACATAGTCTTGTAAATATGTCTTCGCACTCCACACGTAGTTAGGAACATTCTCACCACACATTGGGCGCGATTCTCCGCCCCCCACGACGGGTCAGAGAATAGCGGGAGGGCCTTCCCGACATTTTTCCCGCCCTCCCGCTATTCTCCCCCCCCCACAACCGACACGAATCGCTGCCGCCGCTTTTTTACGGCCGGCAGCGATTCTCAGCTGATAGATGGGCCGAAGTCCCAGCCCTTTACGCTGTTTTTACGAACGGCAAACAGACCTGGTCTGGCAGTACCACGGCCGTGCCAAGGGTGCCATGGGCCCGCGATCGGTGGGCACCGATCGCGGGCAGCGGGCCCGATGCCCGCGCACTATTTCTCCTTCCACCGCCCCGCAGTATCCATTCGCGGGGCGGCTGAGGGGCATCCCGGCCCGCGCATGCGCGGGTTTCGCGCAAATACGCGATGACGTCATCCGCGCATGCGCGGGTTGGAGTCTTCAATCCGCGCATGCGCGGCTGACGTCATATGACGCGTCAGCCGGCGCTAACTCTGGCAAGCGGGCTTAACGAAATTCGTTAAGCCCGTGATGCCGGAGCTTACGGCGTCGGGCTGCTAGCCCCGACCGGGGACCAGAATCGGTTCCCGGTCGGGAAGGGGGGCGCTGGCGTCAAACCCACCCGGGTTTGACGCCAGCCTTACGATTTCTCCCGTTTTGGGAGAATCGCGCCCATTATTTATGACCATTACCACACATTTTTTTCTAAAAGGAGGATGTCATAATATACACACCAGTATAGGATGGTGCAGACACACACACTGATTGACACACAGCAAGACCAATCAACACACACAACACCGCAGCCAATCAGCAGTTAGAGCACACTCACTATAAAGACAGAGGCCATCAGTTTTCCCGCTCATTCGGGATGCAGCCTCTCAGAAGGACAGAGCTCACAGTTTACAGGACAGATCTCCACCATGTGCTGAGTGCATAGACTGGTTAGGGATAGGCATAGGTCTTTAGTTTAATCTAACATAGTGTCGACCCACAGTGAAAGTATGTTCAACAGTTTCTAGCTTAACAAAATAGTGTTGTACTATTTCAAGTGTTGGTAGCCTGTATGTGTTACTGCTGAGGTAAACGCAGTCTCCACGGATCCAGAGTACCCAACACATCATCCTGAATCTTAAAAGTAAGGCCGGGTCGGGGTAGTTCAGGAAGCACTTTGTTGCACAAGAGGGAGTGCAGTTGGGGAGCTCTCTTCCCCAACACCCCTATCTCTCCCCCCTCCACAGCCTCCAGCGAAAGATAATGAGCCCGGAGATGTTTCAAAGTTGAGATTGGTCAGGAGAGGGAGATTGAGGGTAAAGGAGAAAAGCCTTGGCGGATAAAATGGAGATATGTTGCAGATCCCGCTGCAATGTTGTTAGCATTGGTTGATCGAGGGGCTGAAGGGTATCCTCCTCCTTCGGATGATCTCGAATTTCTAACCCTGCCTTTACCCCACACATTGGCGGACAGTGATCAGTATCAGGCTACAGCACGAAGCACACTGAGTTCCCCCCACCCCCCCCCACGCCGGAGTTTCCCCTCCCCTACACACTCAAGCTATTCTCCCTCTCTCACTCTCCCCCTTTCCCTATCCTTGTCCATTTAGAGGAACTTTACTACACATCCCATCCTGCCTTACAGAAGGCAACAGAGACAGGGAACTGCAACCACAAGTGGCTCCCTCCAATAAAAAGCTTTCTGTTCCCATTTCCAACCCTTCCAACCTCCCTATCTCTGTAAACACCTCCAGCCCCTCCCATCTCCCAATCTCTGTAACCTCCTCCAGCCCCTCCGACCCTCCTAATCTCTGTAACCTCCCCCAGCCCCTCCGACCCTCCCTATCTCTGTAACCTCCCCCAGCCCCTCCGACCCTCCCTAACTCTGTAACCTCCCCCAGCCCCTCCGATCCTCCCTATCTCTGTAACCTACCCCAGCCCCTCCGACCCTCCCTATCTCTGTAACCTCACCCAGCCCCTCCGATCCTCCCTATCTCTGTAACCTCCCCCAGCCCCTCCGACCCTCCCTATCTCTGCAACCACCTCCAGCCCCTCCCATCTCCCTAGCTCTATAACCTCCCCCAGCCCCTCCGACCCTCCCTATCTCTGTAACCTCCCCCAGCCCCTCGGACCCTCCCTATCTCTGTAACCTCCCCGAGCCCCACCGACTCTCCCTATCTCTGTAACCTCCCCAGCCCCTCCGACCCTCCCTAACTCTGTATCCTCCCCCAGCCCCTCCGATCCTCCCTATCTCTATACCCTCCCCCAGCCCCTCCGCCCTCCCAATCTCTGTAACCTCCCTCAGCCCCTCCGACCCTCCCTATCTCTGTAATCTCCCCCAGCCCGTCCGACCCTCCATATCTCTGTAACCTCCCCCAGCCCCTCTGACCCTCCCTATCTCTGTAACCTCCCCCAGCCCCTCCGACCCGCCCTATCTCTGTAACCTCCCCCAGCACCTCCGACTCTCCTTATCTCTGTAACCTCCCCCAGCCCCTCCGCACCTCCCTATCTCTGTAATCTCCCCAGCACCTCCGACCCTCCCTATCTCTGTAACCACCTCCAGCCCCTCGCATCTCCTTATCTCTGTAACCTGCCCCATACCATCCGCCCCTCCCTATCTCTGTAACCTCCCCAGCACCTCCGACCCTCCCTATCTCTGTAACCACCTCCAGCCCCTCCCATCTCCTTATCTCTGTAACCTCCCCCATCCCCTCCGACCCTCCCGATCTCTGTAACCTCCCCCAACCCCTCCGGCCCTCCCTATCTCTGTAAACTCCCCCAACCCCTCTGACCCTCCCTATCTCTGTAACCGCCCCCAGCCCCTCCGACCCTCCCTATCTCTGTAACCTCCCCCAACCCCTCCGACCCTCACTATCTCTGTAACCTCATACTGCACCTCCGACCCTCCTTATCTCTGTAACCTGCCCCATACCATCCGCCCCTCCCTATCTCTGTAACCTCCCCAGCACCTCCGACCCTCCCTATCTCTGTAACCACCTCCAGCCCCTCCCATCTCCTTATCTCTGTAACCTCCCCCATCCCCTCCGACCCTCCCGATCTCTGTAACCTCCCCCAACCCCTCCGGCCCTCCCTATCTCTGTAACCTCCCCCAACCCCTCTGACCCTCCCTATCTCTGTAACCGCCCCCAGCCCCTCCGACCCTCCCTATCTCTGTAACCTCCCCCAACCCCTCCGACCCTCACTATCTCTGTACCCTCATACTGCACCTCCGACCCTCCCTATCTCTGTAACCTCCCCCAGCCCCTCCGATCCTCCCTATCTCTGTAACCTCCCCCAGCCCCTCCGACCCTCCCTATCTCTGTAACCTCCCTCAGACCCTCCGACCCTCCCTATCTCTGTAATCTCACCCAGCCCCTCCGACCCTCCATATCTCTGTAACCTCCCCCAGCCCCTCTGACCCTCCCTATCTCTAACCTCCCCCAGCCCCTCCGACCCTCCCTATCTCTGTAACCTCACCCAGCCCCTCTGACCCTCCCTATCTCTGTAACCGCCCCCAGCCCCTCCGACCCTCCCTATCTCTGTAACCTCCCCCAACCCCTCCGACCCTCACTATCTCTGTAACCTCAAACTGCACCTCCGACCCTCCCTATCTCTGTAACCTCCCCCAGCCCCTCCGATCCTCCCTATCTCTGTAACCTCCCCCAGCCCCTCCGACCCTCCCTATCTCTGTAACCTCCCTCAGCCCCTCCGACCCTCCCTATCTCTGTAATCTCACCCAGCCCCTCCGACCCTCCATATCTCTGTAACCTCCCCCAGCCCCTCTGACCCTCCCTATCTCTAACCTCCCCCAGCCCCTCCGACCCTCCCTATCTCTGTAACCTCACCCAGCCCCTCCGACCCTCCCTATCTCTGTAACCTCCCCAAGCCCCGCCGACCCTCCCTATCTCTGTAACCTCCCCCAGCCCCTCCGAACCTCCCTAAATCTGTAACCTCCCCCCCGCCCCTCCGACCCTCCCTACCTCTGTAACCACCTCCAGCCCCTCCCATCTCCTTATCTCTGTAACCTCCCCCAGCCCCTCCGACCCTCCCTATCTCTGTAACCTCCCCCAGCCCCTCCAACCCTCCCTATCTCTGTAACCTCCCCCAGCACCTCCGACCCTCCCTATCTCTGTAACCACCTCCAGCCCCTCCCATCTCCTTATCTCTGTAACCACCCCCAGCCCCTCCGACCCTCCCTATCTCTGTAATCTCCCCCAGCCCCTCCGACCCTCCCTATCTCTGTAGCCTCCCCCAGCTCCTCCGACCCTCCCTATCTCTGTAACCTCCCCCAGCCCCTCCGACCCTCCCTATCTCTGTAACCGCCCCCAGCCCCTCCGACCCTCCCTATCTCTGTAACCTCCCCCAACCCCTCCGACCCTCACTATCTCTGTAACCTCATACTGCACCTCCGACCCTCCCTATCTCTGTAACCTCCCCCAGCCCCTCCGATCCTCCCTATCTCTGTAACCTCCCCCAGCCCCTCCGACCCTCCCTATCTCTGTAACCTCCCTCAGCCCCTCCGACCCTCCCTATCTCTGTAATCTCACCCAGCCCCTCCGACCCTCCATATCTCTGTAACCTCCCCCAGCCCCTCTGACCCTCCCTATCTCTAACCTCCCCCAGCCCCTCCGACCCTCCCTATCTCTGTAACCTCACCCAGCCCCTCTGACCCTCCCTATCTCTGTAACCGCCCCCAGCCCCTCCGACCCTCCCTATCTCTGTAACCTCCCCCAACCCCTCCGACCCTCACTATCTCTGTAACCTCAAACTGCACCTCCGACCCTCCCTATCTCTGTAACCTCCCCCAGCCCCTCCGATCCTCCCTATCTCTGTAACCTCACCCAGCCCCTCCGACCCTCCCTATCTCTGTAACCTCCCTCAGCCCCTCCGACCCTCCCTATCTCTGTAATCTCACCCAGCCCCTCCGACCCTCCATATCTCTGTAACCTCCCCCAGCCCCTCTGACCCTCCCTATCTCTAACCTCCCCCAGCCCCTCCGACCCTCCCTATCTCTGTAACCTCACCCAGCCCCTCCGACCCTCCCTATCTCTGTAACCTCCCCAAGCCCCGCCGACCCTCCCTATCTCTGTAACCTCCCCCAGCCCCTCCGAACCTCCCTAAATCTGTAACCTCCCCCCCGCCCCTCCGACCCTCCCTACCTCTGTAACCACCTCCAGCCCCTCCCATCTCCTTATCTCTGTAACCTCCCCCAGCCCCTCCGACCCTCCCTATCTCTGTAACCTCCCCCAGCCCCTCCGACCCTCCCTATCTCTGTAACCTCCCCCAGCACCTCCGACCCTCCCTATCTCTGTAACCACCTCCAGCCCCTCCCATCTCCTTATCTCTGTAACCACCCCCAGCCCCTCCGACCCTCCCTATCTCTGTAATCTCCCCCAGCCCCTCCGACCCTCCCTATCTCTGTAACCTCCCCCAGCTCCTCCGACCCTCCCTATCTCTGTAACCTCCCCCCAGCCCCTCCGACCCTCCCTATCTCTGTAACCACCTCCAGCCCCTCCGACCCTCCCTATCTCTGTAACCTCACCCAACCCCTCCGACCCTCCCTATCTCTGTAACCGCCCCCAGCCCCTCCGACCCTCCCTATCTCTGTAACCTCCCCCAACCCCTCCGACCCTCCCTATCTCTGTAACCTCATACTGCACCTCCGACCCTCCCTATCTCTGTAACCTCCCCCAGCCCCTCCGACCCTCCCTATCTCTGTAACCTCCCCCAGCCACTCCGAACCTCCCTATCTCTGTAACCTCCCCCAGACCCTCCGACCCTCCCTATCTCTGTAACCACCTCCAGCCCCTCCCATCTCCTTATCTCTGTAACCTCCCCCAGCCCCTCCGCCCCTCCCTATCTCTGTAACCTCCCCCAGCACCTCCGACCCTCCCTATCTCTGTAACCACCTCCAGCCCCTCCTACCTCCTTATGTCTGTAACCTCCCCCATCCCCTCCGACCCTCCCTATCTCTGTAACCTCCCCCAACCCCTCCGACCCTCCCTATCTCTGTAACCTCACCCAACCCCTCCGACCCTCCCTATCTCTGTAACCGCCCCCAGCCCCTCCGACCCTCCCTATCTCTGTAACCTCCCCCAACCCCTCTGACCCTCCCTATCTCTGTAACCTCATACTGCACCTCCGACCCTCCCTATCTCTGTAACCTCCCCCAGCCCCTCCGACCCTCCCTATCTCTGTAACCTCAGCCAGCCACTCCGAACCTCCCTATCTCTGTAACCTCCCCCAGACCCTCCGACCCTCCCTATCTCTGTAACTTCATACAGCACCTCCGACCCTCCCTATCTCAGTACCCTCCCCCAGCCCCTACGACCCGCCCTATCTGGAACCTTCCCCAGCTCCTACAACCTCCCTATCTTTGTAACCTCATCCAGCACCTCCGACCGTCCCTATCTCTGTACGCTTCCCCAGCTCCTACGACACACTCTATCTGTAACCTCCCCCAGTCCCTACAACCTCCCTATCTCTGTAACCTCCCCCAGCCTCTACAACTCTCCTTACCTCTGTAACCTCATCCAGCACCTCCGACCCACCCTATCTGTAACCTCCCCCAGCTCCTACAACCTTCCCTGTCTCTGTAACCTCCCCCAGCCCCTACAACCCTCCCCATCTCTGGAACCTCATCCAGCACCTCCGACCCACCCTATATCTGTAACCTCATCCAGCACCTCCGACCCACCCTATCTGTAACCTCCCCCAGCCCCTACAACCCTCACTATCTCTGTTACCTCATCCAGCACCTCCGACCCTCCCTATCTGTAAATTCATCCAGCACCTCCGACCCACCCTATCTCTGTAACCCTCCCCAGCCCCTACAACCTCCCTATCTCTGTAACCTTATCCAGCACCTCCGACCGTCCCTATCTCTGTAACCTCCCACAGCCCCTACAACTCTCTCTATCTTTGTAACCTCCCCCAGCCCCTACAACCTCCCTATCTCTGTAACCTCATCCAGCACCTCTGACCCACCCTATCTGTAACCTCATTCAGCACCTCCGACCCACCCTATCTGTAACCTCCCCCAGCCCCTATGACCCTCCCTATCTCTGTAACCAACTCCAGCAGTAAACACCCCATCTCTGTAACCTCCTCCAGCCCTTCCGATCCTCCCTATCTCTGTAATCTCCTCCAGCCTCTACAAACTTCCCTATCTCTGCAACCTCTACCAGCCCCTACAACCCTCCTTTCCTCTGCAATCACCTCCCGCCCTTAGAACCCTCCATTTCTCTGTAACCTCCTCCAGCCCCTACAACCCTCCCTATCTCTGTAGCCTCCTTCAGTCTCTGTAACCATCCCCCTATGTAACTCCCTCCAGTCCCTACAACCCTCCCTATCTCTGTAACCTCCTCCAGTCCTTGTAAAAATGTGCTGAATTATAAACCTACTAATTCACACTGTGTTCCAGTATATGTATTGTGTCCTTGTGGGCTCTGTATACGAGCCATTGCGCGGCTCTGCCCATAGGGCAGAGCTGTAATTATCGGGACTGTAATTATCAAGCTGTATCAGCCACCCAGCATATGGAGCTCGCTGTCCGAGATGTGTACGTGGCAGGGCTCAGGTCAAACTATGCGCGCCAGCCGTTGCTTGAAAAAGGGGCCCAGAACTTGGAGGACACTGTAGAGTTAGCGACAACTATGGAGGTCTCGTTCCACAGCCTCACCTCGTTCCCCGCGACCAAGCGACCCCATCCTGTGCCCCCGACCAGCGACTGCCCCAGGCCTGCGCCGCGCGGCCACCCACCCACTACGCAGCCCCGGTGTGCTGTTTTTGTGGGCAGCCCCAACACCCATGGAAGCACTGCCCGGCCCGCAACGCGACCTGAAGCAGCTGCGGTCGCAAAGGACACTATGCCCTGATCTGCCTGGCGAAGAAATCCCCCTCTCCAAACTCTCCCGCAGCCCAGAGCACTCGCTTCCAAAACTCGCAGGCCCGCAGGCCCCGAAATGCTGCGGCCTGTATGCCAACTCCGCCCCCACCCAACACGTACGACTCATGGGGGCCGTCATCTTGGCAACCCTCCTCCACGCGGCCGGCCAAGTGCGACTCATGGGGGCTGCCATCTTGGACGCCATCTTCCTCGCCGCCTGCCACGTGCGATCCACGGGGCGGCCATCTTGGGATCCATCCTCTTCAAACTCTGAAGCTCACCTCGAAGACTACGACCTCAGCAGACAGTCATCACGGGGCCACTCCAGCACAGCTGATCGAGCCGCCGACTGCCCGCAACTCAGCGCGGTCACGTTGGACCAGTCGCGTCTGAAACACCTCCTCAACTCAATGATGACCGTTAAAATCAACGGGTACAGTACACCGTGCCTCTTCGACTCCGGGAGCACCGAGAGCTTCGTACACCCAGATCTGGTAAAACGCTGTTCGCTCCCTACCTTCCATGCACGGCAAACTATCTCCCTCGCTTTGGGCTAACACTCTGTTCACCTCCAAGGGCGCACCGTCGCGACCCTAACGATTCAGGGTGCCAGCTACTCGAACTTCCAGCTATACGTACTCCCTGAACTCTGCGCCCCACTCTTACTGGGACTCGACTTCCAGTGCAACCTCAAAAGCCTCACACTCAGCTTCTGCGGGCCCCTACCTCCACTCACTATCTGCAGTCTAGCGACGCTAGAAAACGACCCCTCTCCACTCTTTGCCAATCTCACAAACCCGTAGCCACTTGCAGAAGGTGGTACAGCCTGCAGGACAGGGTGTTTATCAGAACCGAAGTCCATAGGCTCCTACGTGAGGGGATCATAGAGGCCAGTAATAGCCCCTGGAGAGCTCAGGTGGTGGTCGTCAAGACCGGGGAAAAATTCCGAATGGTAGTGACTATAGCCAAACCATTAATCGGTTCACGCTCCTTGATGCGTACCCCCTCCCCAGGATTGCAGACATGGTGAATCAGTTCTGCCAGTATCGTATTTTTTCCACGGTGGATCTGAAGTCTGCATACCACCAGCTCCCAATCCACCCAGAGGACTGCCACTACACGGCATTCGAGGCAGATGGCCGCCTCTTCCATTTCCTCCGGGTTCCCTTTGGCATCACAAATCCAACGAGCAATGGACCGAATGGTGGACCAGTATGGGCTGCGGGCCACGTTTCTGTACTTGGACAACATCACCATCTGTGGCCATGATCAGCAGGACCACGACGCCAACCTCCATCGATTTCTCCAGAATGACCAGAAACTCAACCTCACGTATAACACGGAGAAATGCGTTTTCCGCACGACCAGGCTAGCCATCCTCGGCTATGTCGTGGAAAACGGAGTCTTGGGCCCCGACCCGGATGGTATGCGGCCCCTCTTACAACTCCCTCTCCCTCATTGACCCAGGGCCCTCAAGAGGTGCCTGGGATTTTTCCCGTATTATGCCCAGTGTGTCCCTCAGTATGGGGACAACGCCCCGCCCACTATTTAAGGCCACACTCTTTCCTCTGTCAGATTAGGCTTGCCAGGCCTTCACCTGCATCAAGGAGGACATCGCCAAAGCGGCCATGCGGGCAGTGAATGAATCCGTCCCCTTTCCAGGTTGAGAGCGATGCCTCAGAGGTCGCTCTCGCAGCCACCCTAAATCAGGCAGGGAGACCAGTCGCCTTTTTCTCCCGAACCCATTCCGCTTCAGAACTCCGACACTCCTCAGTCGAAAAGGAAGCACAAGCCATTGTGGAAGCTATACGACACTGGAGGCACTACCTCGCAGGTAGGAGGTTCACTCTCATCACCAACCAAAGATCGGTTGCCTTCATGTTTGACAACTCACAAAGTGACAAAATTAAAAATGATAAGGTCCTACGGTGGAGGATCGAACTCTCCAACTACAAGTACAATATGTATCGACCAGGGAAGCTCAACGAGCCCCCAGATGCCCTGTCCCGCGGCACGTGCGCCAGCGCACAAGACGACCGCCTGAAAGCTATCCACAATTTGACCTCTGCCTTCCGGGGGTCACCCGGCTCACCCACTACATCAAAGCCCGATATCTGCCTTTCTCCACCGAGGAGGTAAAAGCCATCACCAGGGATTGCCCGATCTGTGCGGAGTGCAAACCGCACTTCTATAGACGAGACAGGGACCACCTGGTAAAGGCTTCTAGGCCCTTTGAACGCCTGAGCATCGATTTCAAAGGGCTACTCCCCTCGACCAATCGGAATGTGTATTTCCTGAACGTCATCGACGAGTTCTCCCGCTTCCCCTTTGCTATCCCGTGCCCCAATATGACCTCCCACACAGTCATCAGAGCCCTGCACAGTATCTTCACCCTGTTCGAGTTCCCCAGCTACCTACACAGCGACAGGGGTTCGTCCTTTATGAGCTACGAGCTGCGTCAGTACCTGCTCGACAAGGGGGAACCTCCAGCCCCTACAACCCTCCCTATCTCTGTAACCTCCTCCAGCTCCTACAACCCTCCCTATCTCTGTTACCTCCTCCAGTCCCTGTAACCTCCCTATATGTAACCTCCTCCAGCCCCTACAACCCACCCTATCTCTGTTACCTCCTCCAGTCCCTGTAACCTCCCTATCTCTGTAACCTCCTCCAGCCCCTACAACCCTCCCTATCTCTGTAACCTCCCTATATGTAACCTCCTCCAGCCCCTACAACCCTCCCTATCTCTGTAACCTCCCTATATGTAACCTCCTCCAGCCCCTACAACCCTCCCTATCTCTGTAACCTCCTCCAGCCCCTACAACCCTCCCTATCTCTGTAACCTCCTCCAGTCCCTCCAACCCTCGCTAGCTCTGTAACCTCCTCCAGCCCCAACAATGCTTCCTATCTCTGTAACCTCCTCCAGCCCCTACAACCCTCCCTATCTCTGTAACCTCCTCCAGCCCCTACAACCTTCCCTATCTCTGTAACCTCCTCCAGTCCCTGTAACCTCCCTATATGTAACCTCCTCCAACCCCTACAACCCTCCCTATCTCTGTAACCTCCTCCAGCCCCTACAACCCTCCCTATCTCTGTAACCTCCTCCAGCCCCTACTACCCTCCCTATCTCTTTTACCTCCTCCAGCCCCTGAAACCCTCCCTATCTCTGTTACCTCCTCCAGCCCCTGAAACCCTCTATTGCATTCTGCTATGTTGCAGAAAGTTCTATTGCATTCCAAAGAACAACAGATAAGAGAGAAAATATTCACAGAATTGGGGTGGGAGCTCACTAGCCATTGCATGACTCAACGTCGCTGATTGTTCCATCTTGTTTACCTGCACAACTGTTGATTGCTAATCTCTTTACCACACCGCCCCTATTGAATCCCAGTAAACCATGTCACATTCCAATCTGCTTGATGCAATGGTATAAAGCCAAAGGTGCAGGGTGTAACACTCATGTTGTGACACTCTCCGAATATTATTCCACGGTCATTCCATCCTGTGGTGCCAGTGGTGGTGAGGTGTCACCAGATCACTCAGGGAGTTTCTAGTGGGGCTGTCAACTGCAATTTAAATGTAATCCTGGAGGTTTCGTCACATGACGTGCCCCAGCCATTGATTGGTCAACACGCCTATCCCTGCCATGCACTGCCTCCCCACACCAACTGGAAAGCACCAACATTTGTTACCAAATTGGATGGTGCTGGACCTTCAGTTAAACATCTCCTTTATCCTCCTTCCCTTTTCATTTTACAATTTTTGTATCAGGGAGTGAGAAATCGTAGATTCATAGAATCCCTAAACTATTGAAGGATGCCATTCAGCCCATCAAGTCTGCCATGACCCTCGGAAAGAGCATCCTACCTCAGCCCACTCGCCCACCCGAACCCCGTAATCCCGCCTCATCTTTAGACACTAAGGGCAATTTAGCATGTCTAATCCACCTAACCTGTACATTTTGGGACTGTGGGAGGAAGCCAGGGCACCCAGAGGAGACCCACGCACACACGGGGAGAATGTGTAAAATCCACACAGGCAGTCACCCGAGGTCACAATCAAACCTGGGACCCTGGCGCTGTGAGGTAGCAGTGCCAACCACTGTGCCACCATGCCCCCCCCCCGTTCAAGGAAAATCTAAAACCCGAATGTCCCACGATAATGTTACTATAGGGTCGCACCCAGCAGTGGCCTGGAGATTGATCTTCAGTTGCTCCAGACTCTAGGCCATTCCAGAAGTCCGAGTTGCTGTGGCAGCATACACTTTTCCGTGGGTATTGTACGGCCTGTACCTATGGATTGTGATGGTAGAGATGCCAATGACCTTTCCATCAGACATCCGAGCGGGAATTCCTCAATTCTTACCACTAATCATTGGCGTCCATGTTGGAGGGCTTCACACTTAATTTAGCCACATTATGGTCACACCTTGGCAACAAAGCCCTGGAGTGGAACTTCAGTTCAAAGCTTCTGACTCAGAGGCCAGGAATGCTGATCCCTTGTCCCTGGGGAATTGGGTTCAAACCCCACCAAGTCAGTGGGGTGGAATTTAAAAGCAATTAATTCACCAATTCAATTTTTTAAGCAACACAAATTCCAGAATTGAAATCTATTAAACAATCATCATGTTTTGGTTAAACTTTCCCCTGGTTCGCTAATGTTCCTATTGAGTAGGAAATCCACTATCCTTACCTGGCCTGGCCTACACCAGGGGTTAGCACTGCTGCCTCACAGTGCCAGGGACCCGGATTCGATTGCGGCCTTGGGTGACTGTGGAATTTGCACTTTCTCCTCATGTTGACGAGGATTTCTTCCGGGTGCTCCGGTTTCCTCCCACAGTCCAAAGATGTGCAGGTTAGGCGGGGTTACAGGGATGGGGCGTGGGTGTGGACATAGGTCGGGTGCTTTTTTTGAGGTTTAGTGAAGATTCAATGGGCTGAATGGCCTCCTTCTGCATTGTAGGATTTCTATGATTCCCCTCTCTGAAATGGGTTTGCAAGCCACTCAGTTCAAGGGCAATTAAGAATGTGGGTGAGGGAAACAAATGCTGGCTTTCCCAGTGACACCATTGACCCATTGAAGAATTCAAACAAAATACCTCAATGCAAGGCTGGCGGTGGAATATGTCCCTCAATATAAAGCCGCTCCTGGCTTCCCATCCTACCAGCATGTGTCTTTCATGGGCATCCCCTCCTCCTACCCATCAATGGGTCAAAACAAAAAGATTCCCAAATATGTTCGCAGCATTGAGTGGGGGGTTGGGGGGGGGGGGGGGGGGGGGGGCGGGTGGCGAATGGCCTGTTTATATACTGTGTACACATTGTAATTGAATCCAGTTTAATCTCTGCCTAAATCACTCCGTCATTGTGTGATGTGACATTCTTTTTAAATTGGCTACATATAACAAAGGATTTGAGGTTGGGCTGCATTTGGATAACAGAATGACAAAGAGCATTTAGTAGATCCAACATGTCACATTCTGGGTGCAGGGATCAGCACACGAAGAAACTGAAAAGGTGAACTGATTAATTATATGAGCTGAGAAATCTGCCTATTGGGAAAAGACTGATGATTCTGTCACACCGACCTACTTCAGCAAATATTTTGGACTTTGTGAGAGGGTTTTCAGGGCACGCCCTCATAACCATCCTGTAATCACTGTTCAGTGACGCCTGTTCAGTCATGTACACACATAGTTTCCCATTCAATTAAGCCATCCAACTCTGCACTTTTAGATTCCATGGCGTTCTGAATGATTGTACTCAATCTGTGAGTCTGCAAGGTTGTCCAACTGGAGAGACGACGGGTGGGGGGGGGGATTGATCCCTCGAACACACCCGAAGGACAAAGAGCTGCGCTCTGCCAGGAGTTGGAGTAGCAATGCTGCACAGCTGGCTTCAAATGATGATGGTGCAGCTGTTCTTGTTGGCAGGTAAAAACCAGGACTGGGGGGTTGTCAGAGTTGAGGGAGGTTACAGAGATGGGGAGGGTTGTAGGGGCTGGAGAAACTTGAAGAGATAGGAAGAGTGGTAGGGGCTGGAGAGGGTTACAGAGATAGGGAGGGTTGTAGGGACTGAAGCAGGTAACTGAGATGGGGAGAGTGGAAGAGCCTGGAGGGGGGTGAGACAGATAGGGTGGGTTGTAGGGGCTGGAGGGGGTTACAGAGATAGGGAGGGTTGTACAGGCTGGAGGAGGTTACAGAGATAGGGAGGGGTGTAGGGGTTAAGGAAGTTACAGAGATGGGGAGGGTTGTAGGGGCTGGAAGGGGTAACAGGGATCAGGAGAGTGCTAGGGGCTGGAGGGGGTTAGACAAATAGGGAGGGTTGTACAGGCTGGAGAATGTTGCCGAGATAGGGAGAGTGGTAGGGGCTGGAGGGGATTACAGTGATAGGGAAGGTTGTTGGGGCTAGAGGAGGTTACAGAGGCACAAAGGGTTTGTAGGGGCTGGAGGAGGTTACAGAAATTGGGAGAGTTGTAGGGGCTGGGGAAAGTTACAGAGATAGGGAGGGGTCTAGGGGCTGGAGGAGGTTACAGAGGTAGGGAGGGTTTGTATGCGCTGGAGGAGGTTCCACAGATCGTGATGGTTCTAAGGGCTGGGGCAGGTTACTAAAATAAGGAAAGTTGTAGCAGCTGGGGGAGGTTACAGAGATAGGGAGAGTGCTTCTGCAGGAGGAGGTTACAGGCAGAGGAACGGTTGTAGGGGATGGTAGAGATTACAGATTATAGGGAGAGTTGTATAAACTGGAGGAAATTCCAGAGATAGGGAGGGTTGCAGGGGCTGGAGGATGTTTCAGAGATATGGAGAGTTGTAGGTGCATTAGGAGGCCAAAGGTGAGGAGTGTTAGGGGCTAAAACATTCTCACCTCGGATTGGGAAATGTAATTTGATATGAATCACTCTCTCCTTGAAATGAAATGAAAATCGCTTAAGTAGGCTTCAAATGAAGTTACTGTGAAAAGCCCCTAGTCGCCACATTCCGGCACCTGTTCGGGGAGGCTCATACGGGAATTGAACCATGCTGCAGACCTGCCTTGGTCTGCTTTCAAAACCAACGATTTATCTCTGTGCTAAACCAGTCTCGAGATTTTCTATGTGTGTGATCGGAATGCTGGTATACGTTAGTGATGTTTAAGCTGGTCACTAAGTGGGTCACTAATGTTTAAGTGGGCTCTGCGTGCGTTTCCTCTAACCCATAGTCCAAAGATCTACAGGTTTGGTGGATTGACCATGATAAATTGCTCCTTAGTGTCCAAAAGGCTTGGTGGGGTTACTGGGATAGAGAGGTGAAGCGAGCCGAGGATGGGGCCCTTTCGGAGGGTCCATGTAGACTCGATGGGCTAAATGGCCCCTTTCTGCACTGTAGAGATTGGATTAAATATTATCGAGAAGGATTCTCTTCATGGAGAACACAGGGTCAAAGTTCCACAATCATTTGTAAATTCATTTATGGCATGTGGGCATCGCTGGTTAGGCCAGCATTTGTTGCCCTTCAGAATGTGATAGTGAGTTCAAGTTGTCTTCTTGAACCACTGCAGTCCCTGAGGCGTATGTACACCTACTGTGCTGTTAGGGAGGGAATACCAAGATTTTGACCAGCCACACTGAATGAACAGCAATATATTTCCAAGTCAGGATGGGAAACTCCAGGTGGTTGGGTTCCCAGGTGTCTGCTTCTCTTGTCCTTCTAGATGGTATGGCTGTGAGTTTGGAAGGTGTTGTCTAAGGAACGTTGGTGAGTTACTGCAGTGCATCTTGTAGATGGTACACACGACTGTCATTGTTCGTCGATGGTGGAGGGAGGGTTTGAATGTTTGTGGAAGGGGGAGCAATCAAGTGGGCTGCTTTGTCCTGGATGATGTTGAGCTTCTTGAGTGTTGTAGGAGCTGTACTCATCCAGGCAAGTGGAGAGTATTTCATTCCATTCCTGACTTGTGCCTTGTAGATGGTGGACAGGCTTTGGGGCGTCAGGAGTGAGTTACTCACCTTAGGATTCCTCGCCTTTGATCTGCTCTGGTAGCCACAGTATTAATTTTTTAAAAAATATTTTTATTCTCCTTTTTCACATTTGCACCAAATTTACACCCACCAACAAATAATCAAAATAACAAATACAACGGCAATCCCCTGGCCAACAATCCCCTTATCCCACCCACCCCCGAACAGCCCCCAACATTTCCAATGCAAAACACACATGAAAAAGAATCAGGAATCCACCATCGAACCATACATAATCATCAATAACTTATACATTCCAATACTCTCCCCCCATCCATCCTGCCACACACCCCCCCATGTTCAATGTCATCCAATTCTTGAAAGTGCAGGATAAACAAGGCCCATGAGTTGTAGAACCTTTCCATCCTTCCCCTCAGCTTGAACTTCACTTTCTTGAGCGTTACGAACTTCAGCAGTTCCCCCCGCCCGCCGAGGCACAGGGTGGAGAAGCTGACCTCCATCCCAACAGGACCTGCCTTTGGGCGATCAGCGAGGTGAAGACTAAGACATCTGCCTCCAGCACCCGCTTCCAACCCCGGCTGATCCAACACCTGAATTTGGTTTCTAGGGGACCCAATTCAAGTCTCACATGCAACACCCTTGAGATTATCCTAAAGACCTCCCTCCAATACCCCTCCAGTTTTGGACAGGCCCAAAACATATGAATGTGGTTTGCGTCCACCCCCTCACAGCATTCACAATCATCCTCCACCCCTTCAAAGAGTCAACTCATCCTCGTTCTTGTGAGGTGTGTCCTATACGCCACCTTCAACAGTATCAGCCCCAACCTTGCACACAAAGTGAACACATTCACCCTCTGTAGCACCTCACACCACAGCCCCTCCTCCATACCCTCCCCAACACCTCCTCCCACTTTATCTTAATCCCCTCCAGTGATACCTTATCTTCCCTCAGAATCACTCCATAAATTGCCGACACCCCTTTCTCGATTTCTCTGTCATCAGTACCTGTAGGGGTAGTGTAGGGGCCGGCGTTAACAGAAAGCTCTGTACCTCCTTCCTAGCGAAATCACAGACCTGCATATATCGAAACATCTGCCGCTGCCCCAACCCATATTTCTTCCCCAGTTCCTCCAGCCTCGTAAACGGAAACAAATCCTTTAATACCCTAACTTCCCTCTCCTCCCATCTCCGAAAACACCCATCCCACTTTCCTGGCTCAAATCTATGATTCTCCCGAATCAGCATCACCTTTGACCCCGCCCACAACCTAAAGTGCCGGCGCAACTGCCTCCAGATCTTCAACATCGCCACGACCACCAGACTCTCCGAATATTTCCCAGGGCCATCGGGAGCGGCACTCTTGTCAATGCCCTGAGCTCTGACCCCCCTGCACAAACACTCCTCCATTCTAACCCACTGGGAGTTCCTCCCCTCTCACCCAGCCCAGCACCTCCTCAGCATTCGCCGCCCAGTAATAATACAGTAAATTCGGGAGACCCCCTCCCCGACTGCCGTCCTCTCTGCAACAGCACCTTTCTAATCATAGCTACCTTCCCACCCCTCCCGCCAAATAAACAAGGTAATTATCTTTTCTACTTCCTTAAAAAACGTCTTTGGTAAAAAAAAAATCCAGGCACTGAAAAATGAACAAAAACCGCGGCAATACATTCATCTTAATTGCCTTTCCCCGACCTGCCAGCGACAGAGGGAGACTATCCCACCTTGCTAAATCCGCTTTCACCCTCCCCATCTAACTAGTAATATTATACCTACAGGGTCCCCCCCCCCCCAATCTTGTGTCACCTGTACCCATAGGTATGTAAAGTGGGCCGTCGCCCTACGGAATGGCAGCCCCCCCTCACCCCTGTCCCCACCCCCGGTTGGAACACCACAAAATATTTGCTGTTCAAATTTAGCTAATATCCCGAAAAAGAGCCAAACACTCGAAGTACCGTATATACTCGCGTAACATGCGACCTTTGAAGACCTAAATTTTGACCTGAATTTGGGGGGTCACATGATACGCGAGATACAAAATTTCGGGTGTGAAGTACTGGTCAAGATTAGGCTGTTAGGCTGTTAAGCAGACCGTATCCATTAACGGAAAGTCAAATGGACATTATTATGGACATATTGAAATATAAAACAGGAATACATATGTAGGTTAATTGACAAACTTTAATAAAACTTTACTAAAAAAACAAAGTCATGTCTTTTCATGAACCGCGTACACCATCCAGGACTTGCAGTAAACTCACGAATGCCCATGTTTCTTGCTTCTCGTAAAGCATAAAGTCTAATTTTAGATCGAGTTGTAATATAACCATTTTCCCGATTTTCGGACACCCACTTTGAGACGTTATCTTCTAATTGCGGCCAATGACATTTCGACCCACGGTTAGCGCATTTATAGGAAGGACTTTCCATCAATTTCTCTTTCTGTTTTCTCCAGTTGCGGACACAGCTTTCTCTGACACCAAACAGCTTTGCAGCTTTAACGTTGTTGCTGTGTTCCGCTTCGGCAACGACTTGCAGCTTCAATTTGGCAGTATATTTCTTGGTAGATCTTTTCTCCATAGTGGCTAATGGTAGAATGTATTTGACCGTTATGTGTTACGCGTTAGTTAACTGCTTATTACCGTGATTAGAAACCGCAAAACAGCTGGTTGTTTACGGCGGTTGTTAACGGCGTAATTTGGTATCTCATTTGGTGTCTCAAAAAAGTGACTCGCATGATACATGAGGTATAGCATAAAATCATGTTTTGGGGTCTAAAATGTAGGGGTCGCATGATACGCGAGATCGCATGATACGCGAGTATATACAGTAGCTTCAGTATACCACTCATCAACACACTCGCTTCTGACACATACAGTAGCAGGAAGTCTGCGTACAAAGATACCCTATGCTCCACCCGCAGCTCGCATTATCCCCCTTCACACCTCCAAGCTCCTCAACGCGATGGCCAAAGACTCAATCGCAAGCATAAACAACAGTGGGGACATAGGGCATCCCTGTCTGGTCCGTCAGTGTGGAGCACAATACCCCAAATTCATATTATTCGTGGTCACTCGCCCTCGGCTCCCTGTATAATAATCATACCCACTCCCCCCTCCACAAATCGCTGCCCTATCCCAACCGCTCTAAAACTGCCATCAAAGACCCCTGTTCTACCCGGTCAAACGCCTTGTCAGTGTCTGACGCCACCACCACCTCTGTCTGTCTCCCCTCCACCGGCGTCATAACTACATTCAATACTCTCCTAATATTCAAAAAGAGCTGCTTCCCTTTCACAAAGGTCATCTGATTTCCCCGATCACCTTCGGGAGGCACTCCTCCAACCTACCCACCAACACCTTCGCCAACATCTTTGCACCTACATTCAAGAGTGATATGGGCCTGTACGACTCACACTCTGTTGGATCCTTATCCTTCTTGACCAACAAGGAGGTCAATGACTGCCTGAAAGTCTGTGGCATTACCCCCTCGCCTACCGCCTCCTCACATCCCCATCATCAGCGGCGCCAACTTATCCCGAAATTTCTTATAGTACTCCACGGGAAATCCATCCAGCCTTGCTACCTTCCCCGACTGCATCCTTCCAATTGCATCCTTTATCTCCTGCTCCCCTATCACCCCGTCCAATGTGGCCCTATCCTCCAACCCCAGCCTCGGATATTCAAATCATCCAGGAATTTCTGCATCTCCTGATCCTTCCTGGTGGCTCTGGCCTATTCAATCTCTCATAAAACTCCTCAAAAGCTCGCGTGCAACTCCTTCCTCTTTTCCAACAGTGCTCTCTTCTGCATACCTCCTGTCTATCTCCAACATCTCATCTATTAACCTTTGCCACTCCACCCTCTCCTCCTTATCCACCTTTGCCTTAAACGCTATCACCTCCCCCCTCACCACTGCCCTCAAAGCTTCCCAATCATCGCCTGCGAGACTTCAACCATACAATTAAACCTCGTATTTCTCAATTTCTTTTCCAATCTTATCACAAAACTGTCGGTCCTCCAACAGCCCCACATCTAATCTCCACCCCGGCCTCTGCACTGCTCCCTTCTCCAGTAGCATATCCACCCATTGCTGCGCATGATCTGATACCGCAATTGCCGAATATTCCTACCCCTTGACCCCAGCCAACAGCACCTTCCCCACCACAAAAAAATCTATCTGTGAATAGGCCTTATCAACTGACGAAAAGAAAGAATACTCCCGCTCCCCCCTGGGTGCAAGAATCCCCACGGGTTCACACCTCCCATTTCCACCATTAGTCCAGCTAATACGTTCGCTCCCCCTGACTGGGCAAGCGACCTTGGTCGCCACCCGCGAATCTTGGCTCCTGCACCAAGTTGCAGTCTCCACCCACTATCAATTCACATGAATCCTAGCCGGGGATGGTCCCACACACCTTCTTTACAAACCCTGCATCATCCTAGTTCGGACCATACACACTTACCAACACCACCAACCTTTCCTCCAATGCCCCTGTGATTATCACATACCTACCTCCCTGGTCTGCCACCATTTCCTCCATTTGCAACCTCACTCTTTTACTAACCAGGACCGCAACCCCCGTACCTTGCTGTCAAAACCCGAGTGAATCACCTAACTAACCCATCCCTTCCTAAGCCTCACCTGATCCTTCACCTCTTCAGTCCCATTCTTCACTTTCTTCACTTCTGCCCCAAGCCTTTTTCTTTCACAAATGCCTCCGTCACCTCTACTGTCTCACAGTAAAAGTCTCTGGAGTTGTAGGTCATCCTCAATTGCGTTGGATAAACCACTCCAAACCACACCAACTGTTGTACAATGCATCTTCACTCGGCCGAAAGCCACTCGACTCTTTGCCAATTTCACTGTCAAGTCCTGATAAATGCAAATACCAGCACTAGCCCACTGCACCACTCACTTGTTTTGCTCAGTTCAAGACCTTGTCCTTTCCTGTACTACCTGTGAAAACCGATGATCTCTGCCCTTGGTGGCTCGTTCATTTTCGGCTTAGGCCTCAGAGACCGATGAGCTCGGTCCAGTTCATACCGAGGGGGTTCTTCTCCCTCCCCATCAATTCCGCCAAATCTTGGCAATGTACTCCGTCGGCCTAAGCCCTCCAACCCCACGGGGAGGCCCACAATCCTGAGATTTTGCCATCTCAAACGGTTTTCCACGTCTGCCAACTTTGCTCGCAGCCCCTTATTGGTCTCGACCACCCTCCACAGATGATCCCCCATTGAGGTGAGCTGATCACTGTACTGCGACATGGTCTCCTCCACTCCCTTCATCTGGCAGAGGGCACTGGTGGGGGGTGATCCAGGGGTGGTCACAGGGGGACAGTTTTTGGCAGACTGGGTCCGTCCGTGGCCGGTGCCATGCTGTACGGCATGGCTGCCACAGTCCGCTGCCATGCGCATGTGTGGCCACAGATGCGGCAATTCTCCGGCCGTATCCACAGGTAAAGCCAGGAGATTTACCCTGCTCGGCTGCTAGTCCCCTACCGGATGGAGAATCGATGTGCGAGCGGCGCCGATATTCTGGTCATAACTGATTCTGCGACATAGCTGCAGGATCGGAGAATCCAGCCCTTTAAAATTATACCGACATATGCCAGTGAGTGACAGATGTACATTTTTGGATTGTTCCTTACTATCCCTGGCACTCAGTAAAGCTGCCTCGTGCTCTTAACTGCGACTGCCGCGCACTCTGAATCCAGTCCCCCCGCTCCGACTGTCCCGCACTCTGAACCCAGTACCCCCGCTCCGACTGCCCCGCACTCTGAACCCAGTACCCCCGCTCCGACTGCCCCGCACTCTGAACCCAGTCCCCCCGCTCCGACTGCCCCGCACTCTGAACCCAGTCCCCCCGCTCCGACTGCCCCGCACTCTGAACCCAGTCCCCCGGCTCCGGGCGCCCCATACTCTGAACCCAGTACCCCCGCTCCGACTGCCCCGCACTCTGAACCCAGTCCCCCGGCTCCGGGCGCCCCATACTCTGAACCCAGTCCCCCCGCTCCGACTGCCCCGCACTCTGAACCCAGTACCCCCGCTCCGACCGCCCCGCACTCTGAACTCAGTCCCCCCGCTCCGACTGCCCCGCACTCTGAACCCAGTTCCCCCGCTCCGACTGCCCCGCACTCTGAACCCAGTCCCCCGGCTCCGGGCGCCCCATACTCTGAACCCAGTCCCCCCGCTCCGACTGCCCCGCACTCTGAACCCAGTACCCCCGCTCCGACCGCCCCGCACTCTGAACTCAGTCCCCCCGCTCCGACTGCCCAGCATTCTGAACCCAGTCCACCCGCTCCGACTGCCCCGCACTCTGAACCCAGTCCCCTTGCTCCGACTGCCCCGCACTCTGAACCCAGTCCACCCGCTCCGACTGCCCCGCACTCTGAACCCAGTCCCCCCGCTCCGACTGCCGCGCATTCTGAACCCAGTCCCCCCGCTCCGACTGCCCAGCACTCTGAACCCAGTACCCCCGCTCCGACCGCCCCATACTCTGAACCCAGTCGCCCCGCTCCGACTGCCCAGCACTCTGAACCCAGTCCCCCCGCTCCGACTGCCCCGCACTCTGAACCCAGTCCCCCCGCTCCGACTGCCCCGCACTCTGAACCCAGTCCCCCCCGCTCCGACTGCCCCTCACTCTGAACCCAGTCCTCCCGCTCCGACTGCCTCGCACTCTGAACTCAGTCCCCCCGCTCCGACTGCCCCGCACTCTGAACCCAGTCCCCCGCTCCGACCGCCCCGCACTCTGAACCCAGTCCCCCCGCTCCGACCGCCCCGCACTCTGAACCCAGTCCCCCCGCTCCGACTGCCCCTCACTCTGAACCCAGTCCCCCCGCTCCGACAGCCCCGCACTCTGAACCCAGTCCCCCCGCTCCGACTGCCGCGCATTCTGAACCCAGTCCCCCCGCTCCGACTGCCCCGCACTCTGAACCCAGTCCCCCCGCTCCGACTGCCCCGCACTCTGAACCCAGTCCCCCCGCTCCGACTGCCCCGCACTCTGAACCCAGTCCCCCCGCTCCGACTGCCGCGTATTCTGAACCCAGTCCCCCCGCTCCGACTGCCCCGCACTCTGAACCCAGTCCCCCGCTCCGACCGCCCCGCACTCTGAACCCAGTTCCCCCGCTCCGACTGCCCCTCACTCTGAACCCAGTCCCCCCGCTCCGACAGCCCCGCACTCTGAACCCAGTCCCCCCGCTCCGACTGCCCCTCACTCTGAACCCAGTCCCCCCGCTCCGACTGCCTTGCACTCTGAACTCAGTCCCCCCGCTCCGACTGCCCGCACTCTGAACCCAGTCCCCCCGCTCCGACTGCCCCGCACTCTGAACTCAGTCCCCCCACTCCGACTGCCCCGCACTCTGAACCCAGTCCCCCCGATCCGACTGCCCCGCACTCTGAACCCAGTCCCCCGCTCCGACTGCCCCACACTCTGAACCCAGTCCCCACCCCCTCCAACTGCATCGCGCTCTGGACCCAGCCCCACCCCCTCCAACTGCATCGCGCTCTGGACCCAGCCCCACCGCTATGGTTGCCTCGTGCTCTGGATTCAGCCCTGCCGCTGTTCGAAGTCTATCCCATTTAGCATGGTGGTAGTGCCACACAACATGCTGGAGGGTATCCTCAATGTGAAGATGGGGCTTTGTCTTCAGAAGGACTGTGCAGTGGTCACTTCAAACGATACTGTCATGGACAGATGCATCTGTAGCAAAGTGGTGAGGATGAGGTCAATTTTTTTTTTCCTCTTGTTGGCTACCTCACCATCAGATGCATTCCCAGTCTAACTGTTATGTCCCTTAGGACCCAGCCAGCTCGGTCAGTACCGAGCCACTGTTGGTGATGGCCATTGAAGTCCCCACCCTGAATATATTTAGCATCCTTGCCACCCTCAGTACTTCCTCCAAATGGTGTTCAACATGGAGGAGCACTGATTCATCAGCTGATGGTGGACAGTATGTGGTAATCAGCAGGAGGTTTCTTTGGCCATGTTTAACTTGAAGCCATGAGACTTCATTGGGCCCATAGTCAATGTTGAGGACTCCCAGGGCTTCTCCTTCCCGACTGTATAACACTGTGCCTCCACCTCTGCTGGTTTGCTGTGAGGATGATGCAAAGAGTCTGCAGGGTAACTTGGACAGGCTGGCTGAGTGGGCAAATACTTGGCAAATGCGATATAATGTGGGTAAATGTGAGATTATTCACTTTGGCAAAAACAGGAAGGCAGATTATTATCTGAATGGTGGAAATTTAGGAAAAGGGGAAGTGCAACGAGACCTGGGGCGAAATTCTCCGACCCCCGCAGGGTCGGGGAATCGCCCGAGGCCTTCGTAAATCCCACCCCCACCGTGGCCGGAATTCTCTGCCACCCGGGAATAGGCGGGGGCGGGAACTGCGCCCACCGGTCGGCGGGGCCCCTGCGCCAGTCGGCGTGCCCCCCGTGGCGATTCTCCGGCCCGCGATGGACTGAACTTCCACCGCTGTCAGGCCTCTCCCGCCGACGTAGTTTAAACCACCTTTGGTGCTGGCGGGAGCAGGCGGCGCGAGCGGACCCCGGGGGGGTGACCCACAGTGGCCTGTCCTGCGATCGGGGCCCACCGATTGGCGGGCGGGACTGTGCCGCCGTGGGGGCACTCTTTTTCTTCCGCCGCCGCCACGGCCTCCACCATGGCGGAGGCGGAAGAGACCCCCTCCACCACGCATGCGTCGGTGTTGACGTCAGCGGCCGCTGATGCTCCGGCGCATGCGCGGACTCACGGCGACAGGCAAAGGCCTTTCGGACAGCCCCGACGCCAGTCGGCTGGGCGCCAAAGGCCGTTGGCGCCAGTCGGTGGAGCGGGAGTCACACCGGCGAGGGCCTAGCCCCTAAAGGTGCGGAGAATTCCGCACCTTTGAAGAGGCCCAACGCCGGAGTGGTTCTCGCCACTCTGGTATGCCGGGACCCCCCGCCCCGCCGGGTTGGGGAGAATCCCGGCCCTGGTGTCAATTCAATTACAAGAATGCGCTGTTCAAGGTGAGAGAGGGAATGTTAAGGGAGATGTGCGGGGTAAGGTTTTCACATAGAGAGTGGTGGGTGCCTGGAATGTGCTACCAGAGGATGTTAATGGGTACATAAATAGGGAGGAAATAGAGGGATACGGACTGAGTCAGGGAAGCAGGCTATTTTCTTTTAACTGAGGGAATCATGATCGGCACAGGCTTGGAGGGCGAAATATCCTGTTCCTGTGCTGTATTTTTCTTTGTTCTTTGTCATGGTGGAACAGTCGCTGAAGGTTGGCATGCAGGTACAGGAGGCAGTGAGGGAAGCTAATGGCATGCTGGCCTTCATTGCGAGAGGATTAGAGTGTAGGAGTAGGGATGTCTTGATGCAGTTATACAGGGTCTTGGTGAGGCCACACCTTGAGTATTGTGTGCAGTTTTGGTCTCCTAGCTTGAGGAAGGAGATTCTTGTGACTGACAGCATCCAGCGAAGGTTGACCAGACTAATTCCTGGCCTGGCTGGACTGACATATGAAGAAAGACTGGATCGACTGGGCTTGTACTCACTGGAGTCTAGAATAATGAGAGGGGATCCCATAGAAACATATAAAATCCTGATGGGACTGGACAATATTCCCAATGTTGGGGACATCCAGAACTTGGGGTCACAGCCTAACAATAAGGGGTAAGCCATTCAGGACTGAGATGAGGAAGAACTTCTTCTCTCAGAGAGTTGTGAACTTGTGGAATTCTCTACCACAGAAAGCTGTTGAGGCCAGTTCGTTGGATATATTCAAGAGGGAGCTGGACGTGGCCCTTGTAGCTAAATGGACCAAGTGGTATGGAGAGAAAGGAGGAGTGAAATACTGAATGTGCACGATCAGCCATGATCATATTGAATGGTGATGCAGGCTCGAAGGGCCAAATGGCTTACTCCTGCACCTATTTTCTATGTTTCTATATTTCTATGAATGGTGATAATGGTGTCTGGGACATTGTCTGTCAGGTACGATTCTGTGTGCATGACTATATCAGGCTGTTGCTTGACTAGTCAATGAGACAGCTCTCTCAACTTTGGCACAAGCTCCCAGATATTATTAAGCAGGACTTTGCAGGATCGACAGGACTGGGTTTGCCATTGTTGTTTCTGATGCCTGGGTCAATGTGGAGTGGTCCATTTGGTTTCATCCCGTTTTGGTAGTGGTTGAATACAACTGAGTGGTTTGCTCAGCCATTTAAGAGTTAACCACATTGCTGTGGGTCTGGGTCACATGTAGGCCTGATCAGGTGAGGATGGCAGATTTCCTTCCCTAAAGGAAATTAAAAAAGGACATTTAAATAATCTGCTGCTTCTCTATTCTTCCATTTTTCCCAAATTATACTTCATCTGCCAATTTTGGCCCATTCACTTAACCTGTCATTATCTGCAGACTCTACCTCCTCTTGATGACCTTAGGGGAGACGTAGTATTATTGTCACTGGGCTAGTAATCCAGAGACCCAGGGTAAAGATCGGGGGACCCGGGTTCGAATCCCACCATGACAGGAGATGACATTTGAATTCAATAAAAACCTGGAATTAAAATTTTGTTGATGACGATGATTGCCAATTGTTGTAAAAACTCATCTGGTTCACAAATTTCCTTTAGGGAAGGAAATCTATCATCCTTACCTGGTCTGGCCTACATGTGACTCCAGATCCACAGCAATGTGGTCGACTCTTAAATGCCCTCAGGGATGGGCAGTAAATTCTGGCCCGAGGGGCAGCACGGTGGGGCAGTGGTTAGCACTGCTGTCTCACGGCGCTGAGATCACAGGTTCGAATCCCGGCTCTGGTTTACTGTCTCTCTGGAGTTTGCACATTCTCCCCATGTTTGCGTGGGTTTCGCCCCCACAACCCAAAGATGTGCAGGTTAGGTGGATTGGCCACGTTAAATTGGCCCTTAATTGGAAAAAATGAATTGGGTATTCTAAATTTAGTTTTAAAATGCTGGCCCAGCCAATGACGCTCACATCCAAAATAAAAACAAAACGTCCTTTCCCAGCTTTTATGGTGACAGCGACAAATTTAGCTGCCATACACTCGCTCTCTTTATCCAAGTCATTCATACAGATTGTAAACAACTGAGGCTCTGGCACTCATCCCAGTGGCACGCTACTAGTTACAGTTTGCTGACCTGAAAAGGAGCCACTTATAGAGGCATTGAGCACAGAAAAGGCCTTTCAGCCCATGGCCTCTGCCCCTGACTTTCTGCTTCCTGTTTGAAAGCCCCTCCTCCATCTATGCCGGTAATAAAAGCAAAATATGGCAGGCACTGGAATTCTGAAATAAAACAAGAAAGTGCTGGTAAATCCCAGCAGGAATTCTCTGCACCTTTACGGGCTAGGCCCACGCCGGAGTGGCTCCCGCTCCGCCGGCCGGCGTGAACGGCCTTTGGCGCCCCGCCAGCCCGGGCCAAAAGGCCTTCGCCGGCCGCCGGAAGTCCGCGCATGCGCCGAAGCGTCAGCAGCTGCTGAAGTTATCCCGGCGCATGCCGGTGGAGACCATGGCGGAGGCGGTAGAAAAAGAGTGCCCCCACGGCACAGGCCCGCCGGCCGATTGGTGGGACCTGATCGCGGGCCAGGCCACCGTGGGGGCATCTCCTGGGGCCAGATCGCCCCACGTCCACCCCAGGACTCCGGCGCCCGCCCACGCCACCAATCCCGCGGGCACCAGACGTGCTATGATTCCCTTCGGGAACGGCTTGTCAACAGCGGGACTTTGGCCCATCGTTGGCCGGAGAATCGCCGCAGGGGGCCCGCCGACCGGTGCAACACGATTCCTGCCCCACCGATTCCCAGGTGGCGAAGAATTCAGACCACGGCGGGGGGCAGGATTGACGCTGGCCCCGGAGGGGGGGGGGTCGGAGAATTTTGCCCCTAAATGTTATATTTGGGGGCGTGCCCCGAAGTTGGGGTGGGTGAGAGCGGATGCGAACACTCCACCCCCACCCCACCCCCTAACTCCCACTAAATATTGTGCTGGCCGGCCAATTGGCTATCATCCAACGTGAAACATGATCTGTGAAAGCCTGAGCGTTGCCAGAGAGGGCTGGGGAGGGGGGGGGAGGAGGAGGAGGAGGGGGTGGGAGGGGCAGGAGGGGGTGGAGAAGAAAGTTGATACCAAGATAAAGGAGGGTGCATGCCCGGTGTTTGCAATGTCCTCCCTCAGGGGGGCACTCGCCTGCAGGGCTGTCTCAGGAAGCTGCTGACCCGTGAAGAATAAATATCAGTGAAAAAACTATCCCAACGGTGTGGAAATGCAGGTGTTGGACTGGGGTGGGCACAATAAGAAGTCATATAACACCAAGTTAAAGTCCAACAGGTTCGTTTGGAATCACGAGCTTTCGGAGCACTGTTCCTTCATCAGGTGAGTCAAACAAACCTGTTGGACTTGAACCTGGTGTTGTAGCACTTCTTACTATACAAAGAATGTGTGGGCAGCACAATCGCGCACAGAACTCCCTGTCCCTGGGATCATTTGTCAATTTTATTGGAACCCTGATCTTTCATTGCCAGCCCTGCATCGAGGTTGTGGCAGAAAGGCTACCTGGGGAATAGGCCCGACAAGGCTACCGGCCCGGCGACGAAAAAGGCAGAGGGGCCACGAGAAATCTCGGACAATTGGCGTTTGGTTAACTTAAATTAACTTCTGACTTGCGTGCTTGCCCACGGATCGAAATATGTCTGACACCTTTTCACACAATTTTATGTGGTTTCAGGTGTGGCACGCACCTGCATTTTAAAGGTAAAATTCTGGCCCGAGTTAATGTTTCGGGCATGCATGATGACACCTCCGAGTTAAAGATAGGGGGAAATGTGATGGATTATTTACTGTTAACAAGAGGGTAGAGCAGAATAGATGGTCAAGGTAGGGACTCTGCAGAGATTTGACAAAAATGCCGTGGACACAAGGCAAAGGGAGTGGTAATGATTATGTTAAAGATTAAAGCAGGTGCAGCAGAAAGGTGAGTTTGCAGGATGTGTTAATGGCAATGGCTCTTTCTCTTATCTTGTTGGTAATCTTAGATCTGGCACCTTATGTGCTGACCACTCTTCTTTAATATTCTCATTGAGACCTGGAAACAACACCAACATCCACCATCACTCCACACCCCATTAAATATATTTTGAAATGTAAAGATTAAACAACCCACCCATCTCTTTTAATAACAAAGAATCATATACCCGTCATGGAGCTGAAAAAAATAATTCAGCCCATCGTGTCCATGCTATCTCCCTGCAAGAGCAACTCACCTCACCCTGGTCTCCCATCTAGTTCCCAGATCTTGCAAATACTCTTGCTTCAAATATTGATTCACTTCTGCTTGGAAAGCCACAATTTAATCTACCTCCACAAGTTCTACACTGCAGTGTTTAGTTGTTCTATGTTGGATCATGTGAGTCTGGCAACTGAGCTTTGCTCACTCGCTGGAATAAACCTGGCTGTGCTCTCTGCTAAAGTAAACAGATGCACTGTGATGGAACCATCAATTCACTAGACGCGTGCTTTAAGATATGAACAGTGGTTTTAATCTACTTACAACAGAGCCAGCCTGTTCCGCGTTGAACTCTCGATGAACTGAACGACTGGCTCTGAGCATTGGTATTTATACAGCAGTCCAGGGGGAGGAGTCGTGGATGGAGCCAAGGGTCGAGCCCTGTACAAACTCCTAAGCATTCCCAGCGCTACTCCCCCTAGTGGTCGGGCATCGCAACTGCGCTTACAAATGCATGGTCTCATGTATATGCAATACAGTGCGAAATACAGAGTTACGTTCACCACACACTGAAAATCCTTGAAGCTGGTCTGAAAGCGTGAACACAGAAATTTTGTAATCGCTGGATTATTTTACAGCATCGTAAATATAACCTACGGGACGGCACGGTGGCGCTGTGGTTAGCACTGCTGCCTTACGGTGCTGAGGACCCGGGTGCGCTCCCAGCCCCGGGGCACTGTCCGTGTGGAGTTTGCACATTCTCTCTGTCTCTGTGTGGGGCTCACCCCCACAACCCAAAGATGTGCAGGGTAGGTGAATCGGCCATGCTAAATTGCCCCTTAATTGGATAAAGATAATTGGGTACTCTAAATTTATTTAAAAAAAATTATATAACCTTTTGTACCCTGAGGGTGGGATTTTCCAGCGGGTTGGGTGTGTGTGGTTACCTTCCTGCCAGCAGGCAGGGCCATAAAATCCCACTCTTACAAACGAGTGTCATCTCTGCATAGCTCCAAGGCAAGGACTTCCGGTGATGGACTTGGAGTGAGCGGTTGCACATTTTTCAGTCCTTTCTCCGTCTGAGTGGTGAAATTATTTGATGGAAGGAGGTGCAGTAGTGCCAGAAAGAGGTGTAACGTATCTGGTGTGTCTGGTGGATGGATCCACAAACTAGGAATGGGTTGAGAAGAAGGGAGTTGTTGGAGCAGGAGAGTCTGCGAGGTGTGCCACATGTTAAGATGGTGGAGGGTAAAGGGCCTGTGCTGCCCACCCAATGGTCAACAGAGCAACTGGTGGACTTATTAAAGGATAAGTTCAGCCAGCAGAGGAGGGAGGACCTTGCCAAGGCGGTCGAGCTGCTCAAAGCAGCGATCAAGAGAGTGGAGCAGACGGTGGAGTCCCAGGGTTGGGTGATCCAGAAAGTGGAGGGGGCAGTGGGGGAGCACGAGGAGCAGTTGGCTTTGTTGGTGATTGAGGTGAAGACCCAAAAGAGGCTGAAGGAGAAGTTGGAGGATCGCTCCAGCAGGCAGAATTTGAGCATCGTGGGGATGACCGAAGGCATTGAAGGAACGGAGGCCAATATGTATTTGGCCAAAATGTTGGAGAAGCTGATGGGGAAGGGGGCCTTTGACTGGCCTCAAGAGGTTGACTAAGCGCACAGGGCGCTGATGAGGAGGCCGCAGGCAGGCGAGGCCGCCAAGGGCGATAGTGGTGCGGTTGTACCACTTCTTGGACCAAGAGATGATTCTGCGGTGGGCGAGTTAGACGAGGAAGTGCACTTGGGAAGGGAACGACCTGGACACAGAACTGCCGAAGAGGAGGGCCGGGCTTAATGGGGTCAAGGCTGCCCTCCTCAAGAAGGGGTGAAGTTTGGGGTGTTGCAGCCAGCCCGCCTCTGGCTGACTTTCCAGAATCGAGAATATTATTTTGGAACGCAGAGGAGGCGATGGTGTTACTGAGGGACAATGAACTGGGATGGAGAAGGAGGACACTGAACTTTTGAGGAGTCGTGAGGAGGTTTTTTTTGTTCTTGGAAAACTTTTTTCCCATTGAGATTTCATAGAATTTACAGTGCAGAAGGAGGCCATTCGGCCCATCGAGTCTGCACCAGCTCTTGGAAAGAGCACCCTACCCAAGATCCACACCCTATCCCCATAACCCAGTAACCCCAACCAACGCTAAGGGCAATTTTGGACACTAAGGGCAATTTATCATGGCCAATCCACCTAACCTGCACATCTTTGGACTGTGGGAGGAAACCGGAGCACCCAGAGGAAACCCACGCACACACGGGGAGGATGTGCAGACTCCGCACAGACAGTGACCCAAGCCGGAATCGAACCTTGGACCCTGGAGCTGCGAAGCATTTGTGCTATCCACTATGCTACCGTGCTGCCCATATGTTTTGGTGGGGTGGTGGTGGGGTGTTTGGGGACCATCAAGAGTGAGTGCACTTTTTTTTGGTTCTTTGTTTCTTGATGGAGCGTGGATCGAGGGAGAGGGGAATCGGGGGGTGTAGGAGGTTTGGAGGCCTTTTGTGGGGGCTGCCATGCTAGCTGAGGGAGCTAGTTTAGCTCACAAGGGGCTGGTTTAGATCACAAGGCTAAATCGCTGGCTTTTGAAGCAGACCAAGCAGGCCAGCAGCACGGTTCGATTCCCGTACCAGCCTCCCCGGACAGGCGCCGGAATGTGGACTCTAGGGGCTTTTCACAGTAACTTCATTGAAGCCTACTCGTGACAATAAGTGATTTTCATTTTCATAGTTAACGGGAGCACAGTGGGCGTGGACAAGGTAGGTGTGGGGGAGGGGATGGCGCTGTTGTTTTGTTTGGGGGGGAGGGGGGAAGCTGATAAGGGTGTGGTTGTTGTGGCACTGGGAAAAGAATGATGGTGGTGGATATCTGAGGGTGGGTCTGAAGGTCGTGTGACAGGGGCCAGAGGCTGGCTCAAAAAGGAATATGGGTTATCGGCAAGGGGGGTGGGGCAGGGAGTCCCCCAACCAGGTTGGTCACGTGGAATGTGAGCCAGCTGAATGGGTCGGTCAAATGGTCACGTGTGTTCGTGCACCTGATGAGTCTGAAGGCGTGGCTTTTTTCAAGAGCCGCATTTAAAGGCTTGGGACAAACAATGTTAAAGAAAGGATGGGAAGCGGAAGGTGTTTCATTTGGAACTGGACATGAAGACGAGGAGGGGAGGTGTTGGTGAGTAACCGGGTGATGTTTGAGGTGGGGACCCTTGTGGCAGATTCAGGGGGAGGTTTGTAGTAGTGAGTAGGAAGCTAGAGCAGATGTTGGTGGTCCTGGTAAACATTTATGCCCCTAATTGGGATGATGTGGAGTTAATGAGATGGGTGCTGGGGAAGATCCCTGACCTGGACTTGCACCTGTTGATCATAGAGATGGATTTGAGCCAAGTTAGGACCGGTCGAACCCGAGGTTGACAAAGGTGTCAGCGGTAGTGAGGGAACTGAAGAAGTTTATGGAGCTCTTGGGAGGGGTGGGGGGTGGACCCGTAGAGGTTCAGAAGGCCGAAGGTGAAGAAATTAGAACTTTTCTCCCATGTGCATAGCGTGTACTCCCGAAATGACATTTTGGTGGTGGACAAGGCGTTGCTGGCGGGAGTGGTCAACTCAGAGCATTCGCCGATTGTGGTTTCTGACCACGCGCCGCACTGGGTGAATTTGTTTACGTGTTGACCGACAGGGGGAGGCCCAACATCTGCAGTGGAGGCTGGATGTGGGGTTGTTGGCAGATGAGGAGGTGTGCGAGAGGGTGAGGGTCACCATTCGTGGAGCTGAACGATACAGGGGAGGTCACAGCTGCAACGCTGTGGGAGGCACTCAAGGCGGTTGGTCGGGGGGCGTTTATTTTGATTCGGGCACATAGGAAGAGATGGCAAAGCTGGTGGAAGCGAGTCTGAGGATGGACAGGAGGTATTTGGAGGCCCCGGAGGCAGGGATGTTGAGGGAAAGGCAGAGACCCCAGATAGAGTTCGGATTGGTGTCCACAGGGAAGGAGGTGGGGGAGTTGCAGAGGGTCAGGGGGGCAGTGTAAGAGTATGGGGAAAAGGCGAGCAGGAGGTTGGCCCACCAGCTGAGGAAACAAGAGTGAAGGACAGGAAAGATGGTGCTGGACCTGGTGGGGGTGAATGAGGTGTTTGAGACTTTTTATAGGAGGTTGTACATGTTGGAGCCACCGTCCAGGGGAGGGGGAATGCGGAGGTTCCTGGATGGGTTGGATTTTCCCAGGGTGGACAAGGAGTTGGTGCAGGGATTGGGGGCCACAATCGGGCTGAGGGAGGTGATGGAGAGTATGGGGGAGGCGGGAAGGAAATGCCTGGGACCCGGTTCACCCATTGCTGGTGAGGGCATACAATGAGGCGAGGGAGATGAAGAAACTCCCCCCTACAATTGTGCAGGCATCCATCTCCCTGATATCAGAAAAGGATAAGGATCTGGAGCAATGTGGATTGTCCCGTCCGATATCATTGTTGAATATGGCGCTATGTTGTTGGCGAAGTTGTTGGCGAAGTTGTTGGCGAAGTTGTTGGCTTCGCCAATTGAGGACTGTGTCCTAGGGTGATAGGTGAGGACCAAATGGGGTTTGTGAAAGGGAGGCAGTTGTCGGCAAATGTGAGGAGGCTGCTTAATATGATTATGATGCCTCCAGAGGGGCAGGAGGTGGAGGTGGCAGTGACGATGGACACAGATTAGGCTTTTGACCGAGTGGAGTGGGAGTACCTGTGGGAGGTGCTGGGATGGTACTGCTTCGGGCAGGGATTTGTGGACTGGGTACGATTGCTGAATCGGGCACCGATCGCAAGTGTGCGAATGAACCGGGTGAGCTCGGGATATTTTGGGCTGCACCATGGGACGAGGCAGGGGTGCCCGCTCTTTCCCCCCCATTGCTCTTTGCCTTGGCGATAGAGTCATTGGCAAGGCACTTGGAGCATCAAGGGACTGGAGAGGGATTGTGCGGGGCACAGAGCACAGGGTTTCGCTATGTGCGGACGATCTGTTGTTATATATTATGGACCTATTCGGTGGCATTGGGGCATTATGGGGATTTTGGAGGACTTTGGCCGGTTCTCCAGGTGCAAGCTGAACATGGGAAAGAGCGGGGTGTTCCCAATTGAGACCAGAGGGCAGGAGAGGGGGGTTAGGGGAGCTGCCGTTCAAGGTGGTGGGACAAGCTTTAGATACATCGGCATTCAGGTGACGCAGAGTTGGGCGCAACAACTAAGTTAAACGTGACTCGGCTGGTGAAGCAGATGACAGGGGATTTCAGGAAGTGGGATGTGCTGCCACTGTTGTTGGCGGGGCGGGTGCAGGTGAAGATGATAGTGCTGCCAAGGTTTCTGTTCATATTTCAGAACCTCCCGATCTTTGTCCCGAAGTCATTCTTTAAGAAGGTTTACACGCTGATCTCTGGGTTTGTATGGTTGGGCTTTATTGGAGCTGGGGCGAGGAGTGAGGGGTGGGCGGGGGGGGGGGGTGGGGGGGGGGGGGGGGGGTGGGCAGTTGTTGGCGTTACTGAATATAATGGCTTACTACTGGGCGACAATCAACGCTACAGTCAGGAAATGGGTAGTGGGCAAGGGGCTTGTATGGGGGCGGATGGAGATGGCCTCTGGTAGGGGAACGAGCCTGAGGGTATTGCTAAAGGCGCCTCTGCTGTTCTCGCGCCCTACAAACAGGTCCCCGAATCGCTCAATCCCTGCCTGCCCCCCAGGGTGTGGGGGCAGTGGAGGCAGCATTTGAGACTGGAGGGTGCCTCGTTGTTGGCACTGATCTGGGATAATCATAGATTTGCACTGGGGGGCAGGCAGGGATTGAGCGATTCGGGGACCTGTTTGTAGGGCGCAGTTTCATGAAATTAGAGAACCTGGAGGAAGAGTATGAGCTGCCCATGGGGAATGGTTTCAGGTACCCTGCAGGTCCGGGCTTTCGTGTGGAGAGAGGTGGCGACCTTTCCTGGGTTGCAGCCCTTGCGCTACCAGATAAGGTGCTGTCGAGAGAGGGGAGGGGAAGGTGTCCGAGGTCTACAGGAGCTGATGGATTGGGGGGGGGGGGGCCCTGCTGGAGGACATTAAGCGGAAGTGGGAGGAGGAGCTGGCGGGTTGGGGAGGTAGTGGCCAGGACGTGGGAGGAGGCTCTGCAGAGGGTGAATGCATCCTCGTGTGCGAGGCTCAGTCTTATCCAATTTAAAGTCAGGGCGCATATGATGGTGGCGAGGATGAGTAGGTTCTTTGAGGGGGTGTGCTGGAAGTGTGCGGGGAGGCCACAAATCATGTCCACATGTTTTGGGCATGTCTGAAGCTAAAAGGGTTCTAGCAGGGGTTTGCGGACATAATGTCCAAGGTGCTGGGAGTGAAGGTACCCCAAGTCCAGAGGTAGCAATATTCAGGGTGTCAGAAGACCCGGGAGTCAAGGGTGCGAGGGAGGCCAATGTTTCGGCCTTTGCCTCCCTGATAGATGAGAGGTTAAGGCAAGGGGGGAGTGCGTGTTGATTATTTATTGTATAATTTTACTTCTGCTTTCATTTGTTTTGTTTTATTGTTTTTTATGCAAATTCCTGAATAAAATATTTTAAAAATAGCTCCAAGGCAAATCAAACGTAAAAATATATGGCAAATAGACGACTACTCGCTATATTAAAGAAAGAGAAGTGATTCCTTGCGTCGCCTTCGCTTGCTTTGGCCATTCATCCTTAAATTGTTTGTTTCTCCTCTCCAGGGGCTGTGCAGGGCGTGCAGGTGAGATTCAAAGATCAACAACTGCACGGGATTGTGGGAAGGACCCTGCAACTTGGCAGTGAATACATCATGGGAGACCCGGAGGACGTCTTTAGTGTGACCTGGAAGGTGCAGACAAGTAAATCTTTCAGGATAATCCAGTACAGCATGATCCGACACAAGCTGCACCTCTCTCCTGCTTACCAGGGAAGGGTCATATTCCACAAGGAAAATGGCTCCATGGACCTGCTGAACATCACCGTCCAGGATAGCGGGGTGTATATCGTCACCGTGATCGACGTGGAAGGCACCGAGCAGTCAGCATCAATTAAGGTGCAGGTGTATGGTGAGTTGGGGTCTTGCTGTGCCTTTTTCCTCTCTTTCCCCCGTTCCATAAGTAATAGGAGGCCAATCGGCCTCTCGAGCCTGCTCCGCCATTCCGTAAGGTCATGGCTGATGTGGGCATGGTGTCAGCTCTTGTTTCCTGCCTGTCCGTCCCACTATAGCCCCTTGAGAGACAAAAATTCTCCTCATCTCCATCTAAAATGGGAGACCTCTTATTTTAATTTTATTATCATGTGTGCCCATCCCTCATTCTAAATTCCCCACAGACCAGGGGAATCATCTTCTCAGCACCCACCTCTCCTTAGAATCTGATATGTTTCAATAAGATCACCTTCAATAAGATCACCTCTCATTTTTCTAAACTTCAATGAGTAAAGGTCCCTTTTCTCAGAGGACAAACTCCTTCATCCCAGGAATCAGCCCAATGAAACTTCTCAAAACTACTCCTGATGCAAATGTGCCCCTCCTTAAATAAGGAGACCAAAACTTCACACAAGGGCGGCATGCTGGCACCATGGTTAGCATTGCTGTCTCAAAGCGCCAGGGACCCAGGTTCAATTCCGACCTCAAGTGACTGTGTACAGTTTGCAGTTTCTCTCCGTGGGTTTCCACCAGGTGCTTCGTTTTTTTTTGCCACACTTCAAAGATGTGCATATTAGGTGATTGGCTGTGCTAAATTGCCTCTTAGTGTCCAACGGTTAGGTGGATTGGCCATGCTAAATTGACCCTTAGTGTCCAAAGATGTGCGGGTTAGGTGGGGTTACGGGGATCGGAGGGTGGAATGGGCCTAGGTAAGGTGCTCTTTCAGAGGCTCGGTGTCAACTCAATGGGCCTAATTGCCTCCTTCTGCGCTGTCGGGATTCTGTGGAAACTCCGTGTGCGATCTCACCAATAGCCCATATAGCCATAGCGAGACTTCCCAATTTGTATACTCCAACACCTCCTTTGCAATAAAGGCCATTCCATTTGCATTCCGAATCGCTCACTGTGTCTGCATGCTAGCTTTTTTGTGATTCACAGAAGAGGACACTCAGATCCCTCAGTCCCGCAGCTTACAGAAGCCTCCCCCCCCCCCCCCGCCCCCCCATTGCCGCTCTGCGTGTTTTAGTGTGGCCTGAAAGAGATTGACCATGCAGATCTCGTGGCACTTGCGACACTAAAACTCAGTAGAAATTTGAGTTAAAACTTCTCGGGTGCAAATAAGAATTGTTTATTGCCTCTATTTGATTGCAATTGAGAGTCACTTAAATCTTATTCTCGAATAAGTCCGGCTAGCAAAAAGGACTTAAAGAGAAGCAACGTGTACACAATTTAACTTTCAAAGTAATACAGAAATGGTTTCTTGCTTATGGCAAAACAGCTTGCATTTACTTCAAGAGTTAGAGTGGAAAAGTGAAAGTATAGAGACAGCGAATAGTTTAGATCAAAGTATAGATGATCCATGAATGAACATGGCCGTACGGACCCTCACGGATATACAAAATCATATCAGTCTTTAGCCATCTATCTGCACCTCTAAGTCATCCTAATTGGTTTGGATTAGAATCATATGAGTTCGATTTGACGGTTAGCTGTGCAATCTTCATTGCACAATCTTCAATGTGCAACATTAGTTTTAAATGTTTCATGTTTGAATACTTGTGCTTGTTATGGAATGCGATTCTGTGCCATTATCAAATCCAGTTCAAACTGGACTTCTGCTGACTCCGCTATTATCCACATTGTGGACAAAGCACCTTAGTGTTGCTATGGTGTTGCTATAGAACATAGAACATAGAACAGTACAGCACAGCACAGAACAGGCCCTTCAGCCCTCAATGTTGTGCCGAGCCATGATCACCCTACTCAAACCCACGCATCCACCCTATACCCGTAACCCAACAAACCCCCCCTTAACCTTACTTTTATTAGCACACTACGGGCAATTTAGCATGGCCAATCCACCTAACCCGCACATCTTTGGACTGTGGGAGGAAACCGGAGCACCTGGAGGAAACCCACGCACACAGGGGGAGGACATGCAGACTCCACACAGACAGTGACCCAGCCGGGAATCGAACCTGGGACCCTGGAGCTGTGAAGCATTTATGCTAACCACCATGCTACCCTGCTGCCCGTATGTCCTTGATCTGATAAATGGTACAGCACAAGTATAGTGTCAAACTGTCTTTGAAATTATATTTGTTAGAACAATGGCTTTCTCATCTTTGCCCAGTAAAAGTGTTGTTTGAATCTCTATTGCTTATGCGTGTGTAAGGCTTTTTGTGTCTCTGTTGATGAGTGCTGAAATCCTTAATTTAAAATGGCTATTTAAAACTGGGGCTTAATATCTATCTTTTACCTATCAGGTGTATTAGAAAATAGTTGGTTTCTACATGGCCCCTTTCAGGAGCGATTTTGGCATTTATAGCCAGGCTTCATCAAATGGCTGAACACTGCGACTTTGGCTCTTCATGAAGTGACGTGCAACTCAATCATCTTTTTTGTGGCATTAACAACCTCAAATCAGAAGGAAGTTATCAGCTGAAAGCAAAGTTTTCCCTGGATAAAGCGATAGAGATAGGACACGCTCCCGAATGCAGCAAAAAGGGCATTTCGGAGTTACGGGGCGTGTTGGAAGGCAAGGCGAATCAACTTTGGAGCGGAACGGTTGCGACAAGAGGCCGTTGAGTGACAGGTGCATTGGAGGCTAAACCAAGATCCCAGGAGCCGGATCCTGGACAGAAGTGAAGAAGAAGAACAGGCTGGATACCCAGAAATTTTGACAGATGTGGGGGTGGGCACACTCAGAATACGCGCCATTGCAGAGATTTTGATGTTTGAGTTGTAACAGGAATGGGCCAGTCAAGCACATTGCCGTGCCAGACGGGGCATGCCCAATTAAAAAAAAAACACACCCTGACTCCAGTACACCAGGTGGAAAAGAATCCTGAGGAAGAATCCGAGATTTAGAAGTTGAACATGGTGAAAGTGAGCAAGACGGGCTCCCATTTGAGATAGTCCTTATGGTTAATGGGTGACCATCGAGTATGGAGGTTGATGCAGGCATTTCGACCATGGTGATGGGTGAATAAACCTAAAAACATCAGCAAGGAGGAGTCCAACGTTTGAGACTAAATAACACAGCTGCTCGGTTAACAACTTATATGGGGGAAACCCTAAAAATATTAGGCACGACGATTGCACCAGCAACATATCAATACCAGCCTTCCCAATTACCCATGATCATTGTGGAAGGCCGGTGGACAAGCTTTATGGGGCGGGACTGGCTCTGACAGATAAAGCTAAGTTGGCTAGAAATTTAAAAAAATACCGGATGGTGCTTTTCAAGAGATCCTGTGTAAGTAAAAAAGAGCTGGGACAGGTACAAGGACTCAAGGTCATAATCCTCACTAAAATTATTTAGAGCCCCACCCATCCCACACGTTGTACATCAGGAAGGTTGAGGGCAAATTAATACATTTGGAGGAATTTGAGATCATAATACTGTTTTCCAAGTGAGCGGCCTCTATTGTTCCTGTCCTAAAACCTGAACGCCATGTCAGAATCTGTGGTGATTACAAGTTCATCACAAACCAAGCGGCCCAAATCGACAAAATTCCGATCCCTCAGATAGAGAATCTTTTATGGAAAGCTGGTGAGCGGCCCTCATATATACAAAGTTCAATTTAAGTCATGCTAATCTACAGCTTGAAATAGATGAAGACTCCAGGAACTTACAACGATGAACACTCACAAGCGACGTTTCCAGAATACAAACTTGTTTTTTGGCATATCATCAACCTGTGCAATTTTTCAACAGTCGATGGGGAACTTAGTCCAAGAAATTCCAAAAGTCATGGTGCACTTTGACAGCATCTTGGTGATAGGATTTAAGAGGCAATATCTGGAGAGCCTGGAGGAAGTCTTTAAGAAATTTAGAGATGCAGGCATAAGGCTTAAATGGGAAAAGTGCACCTTTCAGGCCAGTGAAGGTACATATCTGGAGTTCAAAATTGACGCCAATGGCCTATATCCTTTAAAGAGAAAGTAAAAGCTATCAAAGTGGTTCCTGTACCAAAAGCCTTGTGGAATTAAAATAGCTTCTGGGCGTGGTCAATACTACAGCCATTTCATCTCAAACGTGGCAACCACATTAGTGCTGTTGCACAATCAAGCTGGCTTTACAATCACCCACTGACTAGTTCATTTTGACCCAAATAAACAGATCATCTTAAGATGTAAAGCTTCACCTAATGGGATAGGAACTGTCCTGGCACACAGAATGGAAGATGGTATTGATTGACCCAGAGCTTCCGTCTCCCGTACATTAACTGATACAGAAAGAAGATATTCACAGATTGAGAAGGAGGGCCTGGTGGTGATACGTGGCGTTAAGACGTTTCATCAGTATGTGCGTCGTCGCCGTTTTACCATCATAACTGATCACAAATAGTTACTGGGTTGACTTTTTTGATTTTTTTTTGACTGCTTGTAGATGTTTTTCAACACCGGATGGGAACGAGATTCTCAATGCTGACGCTCTGGGTTGACTCCCACTCCCACTTTGCATGACTCCGCCCCCAGTGCCACAAGAAATTATAATTACATTATTTTTTATATAAATTTAGTGTACCCAATTATTTGTTTTCCAATTTAGGAGCAATTTTGTGTGGCCAATCCATCTAACCTGCACCTATTTGGTTTGTAGGGGTGAAACCCACGCAGACATGAGGAGAATGTACAAACTCTACACGGACAGTGACTCAGGGCCGGGATTCGAACCTGGGTCCTCAGCGCCGCAGCACCAGTGCTAGCCACTGTGCCACATGCCAAGGATGTATATTTCTTGGATATCTTGCCAGTGTCACCTACTCATATCAGGAATTGGACTCAGCAGAACCCTGTCCTGTCAAAGGTTTTAGGTGGCTGGCAGTACAATAGATCGTGGAACCATAGAATCTCTACAGTGCAGAATGAGGCCAGTCGGCCCATCGAGTCTGCACCGACCCTCTGGAAGAGCACCTTACCCTAGCCCACTCGCAGCAAAGAAGCTACTACTACAAGAACTGCATAGCGTGCAACCTGGTCAAACCAAAATGATAATGTTTGCCAGGAGCTACATGTAGTGGCTGGACATGGACAAAGTGTGCTTACTGCCAGTCAAAGCAGACCCTACACCTGCCTTGCCCGCAAGATTACAGAGATAGGGAGGGTTTTAGGGGCTGGTGGTGGTTACAGAGATAGGGAGAGTTGTAGGGGTTGGGGTAGGTTACAGAGATAGGGAGGATTGTAGGAGCTGGAGGAGATTCCAGGGATAGGGACGGTTGTAGGATTTGGTGAAAGTTACAGAAGGAGGGAGTGTTGTAGGGTGCAAGGTGGTTATAGATATAAGAAACATAGAAACAAAGAAGATGGGAGCAGGCGGAGGTTATTTACCCCTTCGAGCCTGCTGTGCAATTCATGGCTGATCATCCATCTCAGTAACCTGATCCCGCCTTCTCCCGTATCCTCATGTCATTCCTAAATAGTCTAACCTGTACCCTCAGATGTGACCCCAAGATCTGGACTCCCCTACCATTGAGAACATCCTTCTTCCATCTATGTTGTCTAGTCCTCTTAGAATTTTATTGGCTTCCATGAGTTCCCTGCTCATTCTTTTGAACTCCAGTGAATATAATCCTAATCGACTCAATCTCTTATCATTAGTCAGCCCCGCCAATCTGATAAACCTTTGTTACACTCCCTCTGGAGCAAGAACATTCTTCCTCAGATAAGGAGGCCAAAGCTGCACAGAATATTCCAGGTGTGGTCTCACCAAGGCCCTGTACAATTGCAGCACAAGACACTCCTGCTCTTGTACTTGAATTCTCTCGCTATGAAGATCAGCATACCATTTACCTCCTTTACCGCCTGCTTTACCTGCATGCTTACATTCAGTGACTGGTGTACATGGACACCCAGGTCTCATTTCATATTCCCCTCCCCTAATTTATGGCCATTCAGATAATAATCTTCCTTCTCATTTTTGCTACCACAAATGGATAACCTCACATTTATGAAAATTATTTTGCATCAACCATTCATTCGCCCACTCACTCAACTTGTCCAAATCACACTGAAGGATCTCTGTATCCTCCTCACAGCTCACCCTCCCACTCAATTTGGTATTATCTGCAAATTTGGATATATTGCATTTCGTTCCTTCATCTAAATTATTAATATACATTGTGAATAGCTGGGGTCCTAGCATCGATCCCTGGGTATGCCATTAGTCACTGCCTGCCAGTTGGAAAAAGTCCTGATTTGTACTACTCTTTGTTTCCTGTCTGCCGACTAGTTTTCTATCCGTCTCAAGACACTACTCCTAATCCAATGCGCTTTAATTTTATACACTAATCTCTTATTTGGACTTTGTGGAAGACGTTCTGAAAATCCAAATAAGCCACATCCACTGGCTCCCCTTCCTCAACATACTAGTTAAATCTTCGAACAATGATTTTCCCTTTCATAAATCCATGCTGAATATGTTCCATCATGCCATTGTATTCCAAGTGCTCTGCTATAAAATCCTTGATAATGGATTCTAGAATTTTCCTCATTTCCGACATCAGACTGACTGGTTTATAATTCTGTGTTTTCTCTCTACCTCCTACTAAATAATGGGGTTACATTAGCTCCCCTCCAACCAGTTGGAACTGTTCCAGAGTCTAAAGAATCCTGATAAACGTCCACCAATGCGCCACTATTTCTGGAGGCACTTCCTTAAGTACTCTGGGATGATGATTATCAGGCCCTGGGAATTTATCGGTCTTTAATACCATCAATTTCCACAATACCATTTCTCTACTTATACTTATCTTCTTCAGTTCCTCCCTCTTGCTAAAGCCTGTGTACCTCAACATTTCTGGTATGTTATTTGTGTCCTCCTTTGTAAAGACAGAACCAAAGTGTGAATTTAGTTGGTCAACCATTTCTTTGTTCCCGAATATACATTCCCCTTTTACTGACTGTAAGGGACCTACATTTGTCTTTGATCTTTTTCTCTTCACATAACTATAGAAACTTTTACCATAACCTTTTATGTTCCCTACAAGCTTATTCTCACACTCTATTTTCCCCTTCTTAATCAATTCTTTGGTCCTTCTTTGCTGAATCCTAAACTGCTCCCAATCCTCAGGTCTGTTGTTTTTCTTGGCCAATTTGTATGCTTCTTTCCTCAATCTAATACGATCTCCAGTGTCCACTGCAAGCCATGGATTGGCAAACTTTCCCATTTGACTTTTGTGCCAGAGAAGAATAAACAATTGTTACAGTTTCCCATGCGCTCTTTGAATGTTTGCCATTGCCTAGACACCATCATCACTTTATGCGTGGCATGGTAGCACAGTGTTTAGCACTGTTGCTTCACAGCACCAGGTCCCAGGTTAGATTCCCAGTTTGGGTGACTGTGCGGAGTTTGCACGTTCCCCTTGTGTCTGCATGAGTTTCTTTCGGGTGCTCCAGTTTCCTCCTGCAAGTCCCGAAAGACATGCTGTGAGGTAATTTGGACATTCTGAATTCTCCCTCCATGTACCCAAACAGGCGCCGGAATGTGGTGACCAGGGCCGGCCCAAGGTACCGGCAACTCGGGCAGTCGCCCGGGGCGCCATGTGTTAGGGGGCGCCAGAGACTCGGGTCCCGCGCATGCGCAGTTGGGCCGGTGCCAACCAGCGCATGCGCGGTGGCCGCCCTCCCCGCGGTGGCCGCCCTCCCCAAAGCGGCCCCCCCCTCCGGCCGCCCTTCCCCCTCCGGCCGCCCCTCCCCCTCCGGCCGGCCCTCCATCCGCCCCCCCCTCCGGCTCCGCCCCCTGCCCTCCGCCCCCCCCCCCTTCCCACACCACCCTCCGTCCGCCCCCCCCCCCCCCCCTCCGGCCACCCCTCCGTCCCCCTCCCCGCCCCGCTCCCCCCCCCGGCCCCGCTCCCCCCCCTCGGCCCCGGCCCCCCCCCCCCGGCCCCGCTCCCCCCCCCGGCCCCGGCCCCCCCCCCCAGCCCCGCCCCAGCCCCCGACCCCGCCCCCCCCAACCCCGCCCCCCCGCCCCCTCCCCCCGAAGGCCGCTGAAGTTCAGCCTGCCCGGGGCGCCAGCAACCCTAGGGCCGGTGCTGGTGGTGACTCGGGGCTTTGCACAGTAACTTCATTGCAGTGTTAATCTAAGCCAATTTGTGACAATAAAGATTATTATTAAGGAACGTTTCCCAATCCACCATAGACAACTTGACCCCATACCATTGTAGTTTCCGTTTTAAGGGATAAGGGAGGGCTGTAAGGGCTGAAGGAGGTTACAGAGATAGGGAGAATCATTGGGGCTGGAGAAGGGTACAGAGATAGGGAGGGTTATAGGGGCTGGAGGAGGTTATAGGGAAAGGGAAGGTTTTAGAGGCTGGAAGAGGTTTCAGAGATCGTGGGTGTTATTAGGGCTGGTGCAGGTTCCAGACATAGAGAGTGTTGCAGGTGCTGGAGCAGGTTCCAGACATCAGGAAGGTCGTATGTGCTGGAGGAGGTTCCAGACATAGGGAAGTTTGTAGGGGCTGGAGGAGGTCACAAAAATAGGGAGGGCTATAGGTGCCGGAGGAAGTTACAGAGATTGGGTAGGTTATAGTGGAGGAGGTTTTCAGAGGTAGGGCAGGCTGGTGGGATTGGAAGAGGTTTCTGGATATAGGGAGGATGCCTGGAGGCCATGAAGAGATTTGAAAATAAAGATGATAATATTAAAATGGAGGTGTTGCTTCACCCAGCGCCAGTGTAAGTTAGTGAGCAAAAGGGACATGTTGTCTGAATAGGAATGGTGCGAGGAGATAAGACTCAGGTAGTTTTGGACGAGCTAAGGTTTACAGAGCTGAATAGTGGGAGGGCAAAATGGAATGTTGTATAGCCAAACTGCAATGGACAGTCAATACCCATTAACATTTCTCTCCTTATTCTGCAGAACCAGTCTCGAGGCCACTTATTGTGCAATTCACAAATGGCCTCAATGTAACATTTATATGCTTGGCACAAAAAGGAACAGAGCGACGTTTTCATTGGTTAAAGGATGGTGAACTCCCTGTCGAAACCAATGTGTCGGTGGTGTCCGCTGATGGTCGCAATCTCTCCCTCCTGTCACAGAGCAGAGCATCGTGTGGAGTTTATACCTGTTTAGTGACAAACAAAGTCAGCCAGGAATCAGTGAACAAAACAATATCAGGTTCGGGATCATTCTGTCATTGTGTTATTTGCTGTTCATTGTCTATTTAATATATTTGATTTTCTTTGAGCTATGTAAAGATGATACTTGTTTAAATATGCAATGGGTTTCATTTACAGTCTTCCAAACTATCTTTGCAGTCTCAAAATGTCTGATCCATCCTCCTGCTCACCTCAGTTCCAGCTTTTGAAAAAAGCTTTGCTGTTTATTCAAGTTCGTTAATAATAATAATCTTTATTGTCATAAGTAGGCTTACATTAACACTGCAATGAAGTTACTGTGAAAAGCCTCTAGTCACCACATTCCGGCATCTGTCGGGTACACAAAATTCATTCTTTGGTTGAACATGGGGTATGACTCACTCAAACACAGTGAGCATAGGTCAGTTACCAGACTAACATAATCGAACACTGAACAATTGACTAATCAAACCATTGGATACTGTCATTGAAGGTAATCAATGCAAATCTTCCCATAGCGTGACCTAACTTACAGACTGTTAGTCTACTCCCAACTAAAAGAGGTTAGAATCATCGACGGTGATGGTCTCAGGGCATTATCGACTGATGTGGGGAGAAGTAACCAGAGGTAATTTCGGAGAGTTTGAGAACAATAAGACTGAGCAGGCGGGGGCTCTTCAGAAAGGTGAAGGACCTAATAGAGGTCCTCAGGTTTTGGGGCGATGTTCAGCAGGGGGGTGCCCCCCAATCTCCATTCAAAATGAACAGTTTTCAAAGAGATGTTGAGCAGCTAACAATACAAAATTCACATATCCAGAGAACTCTCTCAAATGACGGTCTTGGGTTAAGGACTCCCACTCCCATTCCAGTTCAATTCTCAAGATGTGATCACTCTTATTGTTACAGAGGCCAATGGGTTTACTTATTGCAAGGAAGAAGACAATCATAAAAGAATGCACATGATCATCATTATGATTGTGGTTCTTATCTCCCTGCTACTGGCTGCAGGTATTTATCTGTCGGTGAGTATTTAAATACAGAGCATTTCATTCAGGGAAACACTGGTCTGCATAAAGAGATCAGAGGGAATCTCTGATATGACTTCTAGTGGTGGCCATGGAGTGAGTGGTCGCACACTTGGTGGCTCCCACTCAAGGTGGATTTTTTTTGGTTCTTCCCCACCCGAATTGTGTGGTGTTTGAAGGCAAAATGTGCATGAGCACTGAGGGAACGTAATACTCATCTGGTGAGACTGGTTTATGCCTCATCGGATGAGGAGTGTAACGAGAAAGAGGCAACAGCTTCAGCAAGAGAGTTAGTGGTGTAGCAGAAGAGATGATGGCAGAGATCAGAAGGGCAGCGCTGCCCGCCCAGTGGTCGACGGAGCAGCTTGTGGAATTCCTCAACAGGAAGTTCCAACAGCAAAGGAAGGAGGCCTTAGAGGACCTGGCTAAGGTGGTAGAGCCGCTTAGGGCAGCATTTGAGCGAGTGGAGCAGAGGCAGGAGACACAGGGGCTGGTGATCTAAAAGATGGAGGAGACAGTGGGGCAGGGGCACAAGGATCGATTGACTTTGCTGGAGGTGGAGATGGGGGTGGTGATGATCAGTCAGAAAAGGCTGAGTGAGAATATGGATTATCTCGAGAACATGACCAGGAGACAAAATCTCCAGATTGTGGGGATGCCTGAGGGTATTGAAGGTGCGGAGGCCATCAAGTACGTGGAGAGCATGCTGAAGAAACTGATGAGGGAGAGGTTTTTGATCGTCCTCTTGAGATGGGCCAGCCCACAGGGTGCTGAGGGGGAGGCCGTAGATGGGGGACCCGCCAAGGGTGATGGTAGTGAGGTTGCGTCGTTTGCTTGATAAGGAGAAAATCCTGAGGTGGGCGAGGCAGTCAAGGAAGTGCACCTGGGAGGAGAGCAAGCTGCGCATTTATCAGGACCTGGGAGCGGAGCTGGCCAAGTGGAGGGCGAGGTACAACTGGATCAAGATTTCCCTCTGCAAGAAGCGGGTGAAATTTGGGGTTCTGTACCCTGGTCGTTTATGGGTCACGCACCAGGAACAAGAGTTTTATTTTGACTCGCCGGAGGAGGCAATGGACTTTGAGAGACAATGGACTGGGAGGAGTGTGAGAACATGAACAATAGATTGGTGTTTTGTATAGAGTGTGGGACACAGGGTGGTGGATTGGTGAAGGTTATGAAGAGGGGAGTAGAGAGGGTGAATGTACCTTTTGTTTTCTCTTCTATATTTGGGGGGAATGAGACATAGCCAGAATCCTGAGGTGGGGGCCACCATGCTACCTAGTTGGGCTCGTTACTGGGAGTGAACTGAGGGGTTGACAGGAGGAGGGTGTGGGAGTGCGAGAATGGGTTGGTTCTTTCATTGGTTATTGGGAGGGGGTGTTGGGGGGGTGGGATGTGACATGGGTGTGGCTGGTGTGGCGCAGTTGGTTTAGGAGGGATGGTGGTTGACCTCTGGTGGCAGCCATAGAGTGAGTTTGGTGGCTCCCATTCAAGGTGGATTCTTTTGGTCTTTTCCTGCTCGATGGATGTGGTGCTTGAGGGCAAAGTACAGGAGTGCCCTGCGAAGGTAATACTCCTCTGGTGTGGTTGGTGGATGGATCCGCGGGCAAGGAGCGGTGCAAGAAAGAAAGAGCAGTTGGAGCAGGAGAGTCTTTGTGGTGCACCACAGGTAAAGATAGCGGAGGGCAAGGGGGGCGGACTGACTGTCCAGTGATCAATGGAGCAGTTGATGGAATTTCTGAACAATAAGTTCCTGCAGCAGAGGCCCTAGAAAATCTAGCCAAGATGGTGGTGTCATGTTCCGTAGACTGGCCAAAGTAAATGAGGAATTACAGAACATCTAGTTTAAACAATTTATTATTAAACCAACTGTGTGATTCAGATAACTAAGATAAATAAAATAATAAACAACAAACGCTAATGAACAATTGTAAAGCTACTGCAAAACACATCCGTCTCCTCGCATGACCTACTCCCAACTTCTCAGACCCAGGATCATGTGGTTGGTTAACCCTGCCACCTAATGGTCAGAGGTCATGGTTAACATTATCTACATAACTGCTTTCCACATATCATCACATTCCCTTTCCTTTGGAAAATAAAATTTTTCCATACATTGGTTTATTTCTTTACATTTCATCCTGATATGCATAACTATTTACATGTTTAGAATTTTTTTACAGTCTGTCACAGGTTCAGTATTTCTGGCTTGCGCCTTATCCTCGTAGACCTTCTTAGTGTCTGCTGAACTTGCAACGATTCTTCATTTTCTGTAGTGTTTTTTGGTTGAGCTTGATGTTCTTTGTGTATTGATGTACCATCCTCTTGTATTTGTCCCATATGTGCTTAAAATGTTGCAGCACTATTGCATGCTTGTTCTGGTGGTTGCATCCCAATGGTTTGAGGTGTTTCGTGGACTCATTGTTAAACATTTTTGTGGATTTGGCTTGAAATCACTCCCTTTGCTCCTTTTTTTTACAGAGTGGTTGCCTTTCTGCTTTTGGATGAGCAGATTTCTCCAACACTGAAACAGTTTGCACCGTGTGCCTTTGTTTGCTTCCTGCACTGTGTGCAGCCATCACTCTCCTGCGCCATGTGCAGTCTCGTACCATTGTGTCAATATCCCGGAGGATACCCGGCCAATAGGACATGTCTTCCGTTCTCTTTTTACATTCTTTTGTGCTCCATTGTGCTCTTCATGGCATTCGCTCAAAACCACCGACCTTAAAGATTTTGGATTACTATTCTCTTTTTGCGCAGTAAACCTCCAGCTGCAACACTCAACTGTATTCTCACATTGTTTAAACTGGAGCCGGATTCTCTGAGCCATTCTTCGTGAAGATATCTGCTCACCTTCTGTAACATTGGGTCCTGAGTTTCTTCTCGTAGTTTGACACCATCAATACAGGTCATCCATTGTGGAGATTCTTTACTTCGCTTCTTTACATGTACCATCAAATTAACCCAATTTGTGAGGATTTTAATACGCTTAATGACACCCAAGGCAGTCATTCTCTCGAGCTCTGCCTTAGTTTATCCCTTAATGGCGCTGCCACGTGTCTTGGCGCGTGAATTACAGGCTTCATTTCTTCCTTTAATTGAATCTTGTAGGTGTATGGTAATGTACCAAAACCTGGGAAAATTTTAGGGAAATCATTCAATATGGAGTCTTCTGAAGGATGAGGGCCTATTGCACCACTATCTAGCTGGACTAGCTGCAGCTCCTCACATGTCTCATATCTAATTAAAGACTCATGGTTCGCCGCCACCACTGAAAATTTCAACCTGTGAGTTTTGTTCTTTACATCAACCTCAAGCACCTAAGCTCCCAATGGCGAGATTTAATTACCATTATAATCTCAGCAATTCAATTCTTGTAACTATTTTTGGTGCAACCTGCACCTTTTTTACATCGGACAGGTTGATAAAGTTGGTCCGCGCACCAGTGTCGAGCTTGACTGTTATCACTGTGCCATTTATCTTCAATGGCATTGTCCATTTATGCTCATGACTCTCTGCCTTCAACTCACTACTGCTGCAGATTGGGACAAATACATTGTGATTTGGTGTGACTTGAGTCTCTCTGTCTTCGCTGGACAGCATGGCGGGATTACCGGTCGCCGACGGAGGATTCACATTCAGCGATTGGCCGGAGAATAACCATTTACCACCAAATCGGGGACGGCGCTGCATTTGCGATGCTCCGCCCCTTCCAAAGCGGCATACTCTACTAGTACGCTGCGCGCCGTATCGACATCCTCAGGATGTTGCCTGAGGCCCAACTCCGCCCTGCTGGACGAGTTCCCAACTATGTCGGTCATGTGTGGTATCATCTGTCGAGGACTCAGTCCAGCGCCGCCACAGTCGGGGGAGGGCCGATTCGCGGGCAGGGCGGACTTTGTCAGGGGCTGGGGGGCACTGTTGGGGGGTGGTCCGGAGGTCACGAGCTGGCCAAAGGGGGGGAGGCACTATTTTGAAGGCTGGGTCCATGTGTGGCCATGTTGCACTCGGCAATTCTCCGGCCATATCGGCAGCTAGAGTCGGGTGCTCTACGCTGTTCGGCTGCTAGCCCACAGTCAAACGGAAGATCGATGGCCGTTTTGCACGGAATTTTCAGTCATAAAATGCCACACTTCCCACGCAGGCATGAGGACATAGCCTCAGAATCGGAGAATCCAGCCCGATGTCTAAGGCACACTTCATCATTAGCGCTGATACTCTTTGTTTGTTCAGGCATTCTCCTTGAATAACATTGGATTGCAAAATGATTTATGCCATTACAGATGACACATATTTTTCCATAAGCAGGGCATTGCCGTGGAAAATTGTGGACATAAAATGGAAGATTATGTCGGCCGCTCAAAATGGCCATCCGCGCCAGGATTATATGTTTTTTATTCGGCTAATGGTGACTTCCTCCTCTTCTGCCTTTGTGTCAAAATGCCGGAGATTCAACATGTTGAGCTGCATTGCAGCAAGCTCACTCGCCTGACATATTTGAATCGCACTTTCGATTGCAGGTCTATTTCCCACAGAAGCCACTCACACATTTTATCATTTGAGATTCTGAAAACTACCTGATTTCGTATCATTGAGGACTGGAGTGTGCTGGAGTTGCACGACTGCGTCTTCAATCGCAAGTCATCGAGGAAGCTATCGAATGCTTCTCCCGCTCTCTGGGTGCGCGTACGGAATATATAATGCTCAAAGTTTTTTTTTTAGTGGAGCAATGTCGATCGGATTTTTAAAGAACTTTGTCGAAGCTTTTGCTGTCAGACTCATTTTCAAAACCGAAAGTGTTGAAGATCTCAATTTCGTGGGGACCTGCTACAGTGAACAGCAACACGATACACCTCTCATCAGGCTGTGCCTGCAGACAAAGGGCTGCAACATAGAGTTTAAACTGTCGCTTAAACACCCTCCAATTCTTGTCTACGTTATCGGTAATCTGAAGCTGTTGAGGTGCCTTGATGCCTTCCATCCCAAACTTCAAAGTTTTACCATGTGATGAGCACCAGACACCAGTAGCTTGCAAGGGAAGTAGCAAATATGCATTTTCTTCCTTTTCCTTCAAAGTTATCTTTAATGGTTCAGATTTTTCCTTTTTTTCGTACTTCAACTTCTTTAGTAAATCACGCCTGGTACCATGTCATGTTCTGCAGACTGGCTGAAGTAAATGATGAACTACGCACATCTAGTTTAAATAATTTATTATTAAACAACTGCGCGATTAAGATAACAGATAAATAAAATAATAAACTAACACTAATAAACTATTGCAGAGCTCCTGCAAAATACGTCTGTCTTCTAGTATGACTTACTCAAAACGCCCCAGACCCAGGGTCACGTGGTGGGCTAACACTGTCACCTAGTGGCCAGAGGTCATGCATAACATTATGTACATAACTGCTTCATGCATATCATCACAGGTGGAACCGCTGAGATCTGGGATCGAGCAAGTTGAGCAGAGGCTGCAGTCCCAGGGCTGGGTGATTCAGAAAGTGGAGGAGGCAGTGGGGGAGCATGAGGAGCAGTTGGCCTCATTGGTAGCGGAGGTGGGAGTGATGCGGGAGAGCCAGAAGAGACTGAGGGGAAAGGTAGAGGACTGGAGAATAGCTCCAGGAGGGAAAATGTAAGGATTGTTGGGATGCCTGAAGGCATTGAAGATGTGGAGGCCTTTGATCGGCCTCGAGAGGTGGACCGAGCGCACAGCGTGCTGAGGAGACCAGAGAAGATCCTTTCATGGGAAAGGCGGAACTGGAAATGTACCTGGGAAGTGAATGAGCTGTGGGTGTACCAGGACCTGGGTGCGGATCTGGCGAAGAGGAAGGCTTGGTGTAACCCTCTTTGAAAAGCGGTGGTTTGGGGTATTATTCCCGGCCCGCCTGTGGGTGAATTTCCAGAAGCAAGACCTTTATTTTGACACGCCAGAGGAGGCAATGGAATTCATGAGGGACAATGGACTGGGAGGAGTGTGAGGACATTGAACTTTGGAGGAGATTTGTGTGCTCTTTAAAGTGTTCGTGGGGTGGGTATTTCTGGGCAGGTCTTGGCGGGGCATCAACGATGGTGAGTGTGCCATTTGTTATACTTTGGGGTCGGCTGTTGGGATGTACCTCGGCCAATGTCTTTGACGCTGCCACCTTCACCAGGGCAATCGCCTCCTCCACCCGTTGCTTCATCGCAGCCAACATCTCCTTCCATATGCTTAGTGAACTGTCTCTCGAATTCTCCAGTCATCACCCCAGTCAGAGTTTCCACTGTGAAGGTTGCATCCCAACCCAGTGACCCATCCTCCGCCACCTTTCCTGCTGCCAGGCTGACCCATTCACTCAACAGCGAACGTTCATTCGCTCACTTCTTCCCAATGGCTTTCTTCTGGGTCTTCCCTCCCCCGGCCTTCCTTATGCCTTCCTGCACCAGCTTGTTCAAAAACAGCCCCTGAAACCGGGCAATGAACTCCAAAACCAGAATCTTGAGCAGGAGCTACCCAACATGCAACTTCCATCTACATGTCAACTCCGGAAGTCTCCCCGGTTTATCTTTTTAAAATATACTGTAACGCAATCATCACCGTCTATCTTTACAAGGATCACAGGACCGAACCCACAGATTATGTTAAGACCCCCTGGGCTACTGTGTGATCAAATCCAGCCCCTGCTTGACCTCGAGTCGTAACACAATTGAAATTAACAAATTCATTCTTAGAAAATACCCAAAGTCTTTAGTCTCTGGCTACTAACTATCATTAAATAGGCAGATAAGAGGGATTTTACAATTGGCCGATATTTTACCTGCCAGACATCAACTAACCTCCATTGTTCTTTGTGTAGGCTCGGAGAAAGCTGATGTCACAAGGCAGCGTGAGCGATGATCAGAGAGCTAGAGGACAAGACATCTCCCAGCATCTCTCAATCAAATTCAAGCAAATTAAAGAATTTCCCCAGCCCGGAACTTTGTGAAATCTCAGAAGGCACAGTGGTCCAATAAGGAGCAAGAACTGGTCAGAAACGAATCAGCAGCAATTGTACAGGGTATTATTTGAGACGATTAATATATGGGAAATGCAAAACAGTGCGGACTGGAACTGAACACAAGAGCACCAGGTGCATCTCTCTCATATCTGTTGCTGTTGAGCACAGTGATCTGTAAATTATTTACTATTGCTTTTTTATTGTGTATATGTGCACATTGTTATTTAAACGTCAAAAATCTCCAGTGGAATTGCTCTATTAAAAAAACACGTTAATTCACAAAATAAAGGAGCTCAGCAATGCGTAAAAAGGGAAAGGTGAGTGTGACCTTAACGTGACAGGAAGTGAGTGTGACCACAACATGAAGTCGGTGTGACCGTGTCAGGGAGTGTGTGACATTGGAAGTGAGTGTAACCACAACACAAAGCGGGTATGATCATGACAAGGACTGTGTGTGTGATCATGTCAGGGTGTGTGTGTGACATTGGGAGGAAGTGAAAAACCGTCACAGAAAGTGACTGTAATATTCTTTGTTTGTTTAAATTAATATTATTAAGGTGCAGTGTTGCTACAAAGAACATGCAGACTTTGTACTGAATCAAAGTCAATTTATTTACACCACTCTATAAACTGTGAATTCTTAAGTATGCCGAAAGAGCTAAGTATTAGATCAAATAACTACAATATACAGGAGTACTGAAAAACACCACTGTCTCAAACCTCTCCACTAACTCCAAGATCCGTGTGGCACGTTGAGGTGTGCTCTTACTCCATCTAGTGGCTGGATGCTGAAATAACACATTATTCTACATGCTCATTCATATATAAAAATATGATATACTAGATATCACTGCATCCCTCTTTTTTTGTAGATTTTGAAGTTTACATTACATTCAAAATGAACATTTACAATAACATTCACTTAGATGATGATCATGTTTCAATACACATGCAAAATGTTCACAGATTTAGCCGACCTTGCTTCTTCCTAATTTGTTGCGATCTTCTCAGAACTAGAGTCGGACTTGATATAGATTGCTGTAAAATCGGAGTCGCAGCCTGAACATCTTCATTGAGATTTGTTTTTGTCTCTTCATGTGTTTTCATGTTCGTCGTTTCTGTTGCTTTTTGACGAATGTCTTCCCCATTCACAATTGTTAATATCTGAAAGGTTCAGTCGTCTTGACTTTGAATAAGGCTCTTCTATTTCTGCTTAGAATATTCCTTTGCTCTGTCAGGATCATGTAAGATTGTGGACCTCCTTGTCTAATGACTTTAGCAATCCTTGACCATCTATTTGGTGTATCAGCTCTTTCCATGTCATCTGACTCCAATTTAGATAGTTCTTTACTCGACCTATCATAATATTTCTTTTGCATTTTCTTCTGGTGTTGCATCTTGTTGGGTATTGTTGCATTTGTTGCTTTGTCTTTCTCAGGTGTCTTTGGAAGCACCTATTCATCAACAGTTGTGCTGTTGATGTTCCTTGACTAAGTGGTGTAGTTCTATATGTCAATAGTGCTCAAAATAGATCTGAACGAGATTCCATCACATTCTTTAGTAGACCCTTCACAGTCTGGATACCTTTTTCAGCCTTCCTGTTTAACTGCAGGTAGTGCGGACTAGAGGGTTTGCGCTGAAAATCGTACGCTCTCTCAAATTCTGACCATTCACAGCTATCGAAGCACGGACCATTATCCGTCGTCACGGTTTCAGGGATTTGGTGACGAGTGAAAATTTCCTCTGTGTTCTTTATCACGCATGCTGCACTCGAACCTGTAAGTTTGACCACCTCTGTATGTTAGAATAGTAGTCTATCACTAGCAAATACTCTTTTCCATGTAAATGGAACAAGTCGATTCCTACTTTCTTCCAAGAATGATTTATTTGTTCGCTTGGCATCATTGGCTGTTTCTGCTGTTGGTTCTGAAATTGCTAACACGTTGCACTTTTCAACAGTCTCTTGTACGTCCTGGTTGATCCCAGGCCAGTTCACCGATTCCCAAGCTCTCCTCTTGCACTTCTCGATGCTTAAATGGCCCTCGTGAATGTTCTCTAAGATAATGCTGCAACGTTTTCAGTATTATTATTCTGTTGGTCTACAAACTAATTTATCAGCATAGCTAAGCTCATTTCTTACAATCCAGTAGCTAGAACACCATCTTCTCGGCCATTCTTCACTTAGGTACCGGATCACCTTGTGTGGAGTCACATCCTTCCATGTCTCTGAACGTATCAATCTTGACTTCTCATCCGAAATTGGTAATCTTTCCATGATCAAGTCAACTTGCTCCTGTATGATTTCCATGATGTCTGATTGCTCTTCATTCTTTGTTGCTCTGGATAAAGCATTGGCAGCGACTAAGTGTTTTCCTGGTTCATACTATCAACTTGAATCATACCGCTGAAGACGCATCATCGTCCTCTGGATCCGAGATGACATCTCATTCAGGTTTTTTAAATTATAGCTACCAAAGGTCTGTGTTCCGAGGCTTCCGGTGATGGCAGGTGGGTGGCAGCCGCACACTGGAGGGCCCCCGCTCGGGAACAGAAATTTCGGAGTTTTAGCACCCGGTCCTGGGGGCAACGGAGGCTGAAAAGGCTGTAAGAAGGCACAGGGGCGAGAAATGTCCAAGTTTTGGAGAAAAATGGCTGTGAAAAAGGGAGTTAACGAAAGTCCGCCGGTGAGTGAAAAAGTCAGCGCAGGAACTGGAAGGAAAGCGGAGGCTGGGGCACCAGGGGAAGTCGCACCGCTCACAGCAGAAGAAATGACCAAGGTGATGGCTGTGGAACTTGAAAAACAGTTCACAAAACATATGGAAGCGATGAAGAAGGAGATGGGGGCAGTATTGAAAGTGCTGGTGGAGGAGGCGATTGCCCCGATGAGGGCGGTGGTATCAAGCGCAGCGGCGGGGGTGCAGAAGCAAGGTGAGGCACTGAAGGAAGTGGAAGAGGCATTATCGCAGCACAGTGATCAACTCACCTCGATGGGGAAGGAGCTGCGGAAGGTGATAGAGACCAACAAGGGTCTGCGAGCCAAAATGGAAGACCTGGAAACAGATCCAGGCGACAGAATCTGAGGATTGTGGGTGTGCCCAAAGGGGTGGAAGGCCTGGGGCTGGCAGAGTATTTTGCCATGATGCTGGCGGAAGCTATTGGGGAAGGTGGAACGATCCCTCCTGATATGAACTGGATCGGGCTCATCGGTTGTGGAGGCCTATACCAAAAGCGAGTGAGCCGCCAAGAGTAGTAACTCTATGTTTCGTAGGTATAGCGTGAAGGAGAAAGTCCTGTGCTGGGCAAAGCAGAAGCGGGTGGTGCAGTGGGCTGGAGCTGGCATGTGCATGTACCAGGACTTTACGGTGGAGCTGGCGAGGAGGTGGGCTTCATTCAGCCGGATGAAGAAGGCACTATTCATCAGCAAGGTGCAGTGCGGCATAGTATATCCAGCTAAGTTGAGGGTGACCTAGAAATCCAAGGACTTTTATTTCGGGATGGCGGAAGCAGCGGAGGGGTTTGCGAAGGCAGAAGGACTGTGGCAGAATTGAGAAATGGTCATGTACCGATGTAGCCTCATGTAACTTTATTTTTTCACTGTGTGTTGGTTTATGTACTAAATGAGTCGATTCTGTATATATTTGGACAAGGGAAGAGATGGGACTTTCATTTGCAATGATGGTTCTTTGGGGCTTTGGTCTGTATGCGGGGGTTCTGTGCTAAAGGGGATTTCTTGTGTTCTTCCATTGTGGATGCTCATATGACAATGTCATCTATGTACACTCTGACTTCTGGTAGGTTTACGACAATGTACTCCATCACCCTGTGGATCACTTTGGACGTTGATCTCATGCCGCATGAAAACAATATCGACCAAATGGAATATAAAATGTGCAGTCTCGTGCTTTCTTGGTCTAGTTTTAATTGTCAGAATCCCTGTAATGAATCGAACTTGCTGAAGATTGTAGCAGTCAGCATCTCACTGGTATTCTCCTCTTATATCAGTATTGAATAATGCTCCAGTTTAATGTTCATATTTAAATCTTTGGGGCAGCACGGTGGTGCAGTGGCTAGCATTGCTGCCTCACAGCGCCGAGGTCCCAGGTTCGATCCCAGCCCTGGATCACTGTCCGTGTAGGGTTTGCACATACTCCCCGTGTTTATGTGGGTTTCATCGCCATAACCCAGAGATGTGCAGGGTAGGTGGATTGGCCACACTAAATTGCCCTTGATCACTCCCAGTCACTGCACCTCTCCAGCTCAAGCTTTAATCATTCTCTCCATGGCACTGGAGCTCATCTTCGCGGGTGAGTTATAGGACTTGCATTTTATTTTAATCTCATTTTATACTCGATTAGCAATGTACCTATTCTGGCAAATACCTCTGGGAATTTGGCGGTTATGGCTTCCAATGTCGAGCGCTGGTTGTCTTTCATGCAATCAGCAGTATATACTCTCTGTATTAACTGTAATATCTTGCATCCTTCAGCACCTAATAAAGGCATTTACTTGTACAATTGCAAATTTGATGAAAAATCTTCATAGCTTAACTTCGATCTGCAGTTTGCAGGTTCCAAAGGTCGCTATTTGTTTTCCGTTATAGTCTTTTAAAATATAGTCGCTGTCTTCTATTACTGGTTTAACTTTTTTTTTTACATTGTTTTGATTTATTAGATTCGCTCTAGTGCCAGTATCCAGTTTCATATCAATTAGAGTATTGTTTATCATTATCGGAATTGTCCAATCATCCGTGTTGTTGACTATTGAGATTTCTTTTAAAGTTTTCTCTATTTTTGACACTTCATTGGCGTGGACTACACCCACAAAAAAATGTATTGTCTCGTCTTATCACCATATTTTCATCAACATATTGCTTGTTTTCAGCTAATCTACCTGTCACTGGTGTATTTTTTATCTTTTGCATTTCATGGATTTCACTTACCTTTGTCACTTATTGCATCTTACTGGACATGCAATGTTGCGCAAAATGGTTCTTTTTACCACATTTGGCACATATTTTTCCATATGCAGGACATTTTTGCATAGGGTGAGTCTTTCCACATCTCCCACATGAATTGGCGGCTTCAACATTTTTTCTAAAATGGCCGCTCAGACCATGTTTTTAGTTGAACTGCAGCATCGCCTTACTGTCATCGCTGGAAGCTGCCGTTTTCACGCCATTTTCATGGAGATGAATTTCCGTTATTCTTTTCAATGCTACTTCATTTGCTTTGCATATTTTAATCGCATCAGCGAGCTTTAATTCGGATTTTCTTAACAGAAGTTCACGAAGTTTATCACTCTGGAGGCCATACACGATCTGGTCTCTGACTAAGGAATCATGTAGTTCTGTGAAGTTGGAGGTCTGCGCTTTTAACTTCAGATCCGTGACAAAGCTATCTATCGCTTTGCCTGTTTTCTGCACATGCATTCGGAGAATATACCATTTGAAGGTCTCGTTAGTCTGAGGGAGACTACTTCTCGCTCTTTTTGTCCTACTGACGGTCCGCCCTCAGTTCTAAACCTCTCACTGTACAGCTCTCCATCAGTCCTGACCCTCTGACCATGCAGCATTCCTTCTGTACTGCCCTCGCACACTGCAATGCTCCCTCAATCTGACCCTGCATTATTGCTGCACTCCTTCAGTATTGACTCTCGGGCAGTGCAGCACTCCCTCAGTACTGACCCTCTGACAGTGCAGCAGTACCTCAGTGCTGGTCCTCTGACAGTGCAGCTCTCCTTCAGTACTGACCCTCTGACAGTGCAGCACTCCCTCAGTACTGACCCTCTGACAGTGCAGCACTCCTTCAGTACTGACCCTCTGACATTGAAGCCCTCCTTCAGTACTGACCCTCTGACAGTGCAGCACTCCCTCAGTACTGACCCTCTGACAGTGCAGCACTCCCTCAGTACTGACCCTCTGACAGTGCAGCACTCCCTCAGTACTGACCCACAGACAGTGCAGCCCTCCTTCAGTACTGACCCTCTGACAGTGCAGCACTCCCTCAGTACTGACCCTCTGACAGTGCAGCACTCCCTCAGTACTGACCCTCTGACAGTGCAGCACTCCCTCAGTACTGACCCTCTGACAGTGCAGCACTCCTTCAGTACTGACCCTCTGACAGTGCAGCACTCCCTCAGTACTGACTCTCTGACAGTGCAGCACTCCCTCCGTACTGACCCTCTGACAGTGCAGCACTCCCTCAGTATTAACCCTCTGACAGTACAGCACTCCCTCAGTACTGACCCTCTGACACTGCAGCAGTACCTCAGTGCTGGTCCTCTGACAGTGCAGCTCTCCTTCAGTACTGACCCTCTGACAGTGCAGCACTCCCTCAGTACTGACCCTCTGACAGTGCAGCACTCCTTCAGTACTGACCCTCTGACAGTGCAGCGCCCCCTCAGTACTGACCCTCTGACAGTGCAGCACTCCCTCAGTATTGACCCTCTGACAGTGCAGCACTCCCTCAGTACTGACCCTCTGACAGTGCGGCACTCCCTCAGTACTGACCCTCTGAGGGTGCAGCACTCCCTCAGTATTGACCCTCTGACAGTGCAGCACTCCCTCAGTACTGACCCTCTGACAGTGCGGCACTCCCTCAGTACTGACCCTCTGAGGGTGCAGCACTCCCTCAGTACTGATCCTCTGACAGTGCAGCGCTCCCTCAGTACTGACCCTCTGACATTGAAGCCCTCCTTCAGTACTGACCCTCTGACAGTGCAGCACTCCCTCAGTACTGACCCTCTGACAGTGCAGCACTCCCTCAGTACTGACCCACAGACAGTGCAGCCCTCCTTCAGTACTGACCCTCTGACAGTGCAGCACTCCCTCAGTACTGACCCTCTGACAGTGCAGCACTCCCTCAGTACTGACCCTCTGACAGTGCAGCACTCCCTCAGTACTGACCCTCTGACAGTGCAGCACTCCCTCAGTACTGACCCTCTGACAGTGCAGCACTCCCTCAGTACTGACCCTCTGACAGTGCAGCACTCCCTCAGTACTGACCCACAGACAGTGCAGCACTCCCTCAGTACTGACCCTCTGACAGTGCAGCACTCCCTCAGTACTGACCCTCTGACAGTGCAGCACTCCCTCCGTACTGACCCTCTGAGGGTGCAGCACTCCCTCAGTACTGAACCTCTGACAGTGCAGCGCTCCCTCAGTACTGACCCTCTGACATTGAAGCCCTCCTTCAGTACTGACCCTCTGACAGTGCAGCACTCCCTCAGTACTGACCCTCTGACAGTGCAGCACTCCCTCAGTACTGACCCACAGACAGTGCAGCCCTCCTTCAGTACTGACCCTCTGACAGTGCAGCACTCCCTCAGTACTGACCCTCTGACAGTGCAGCACTCCCTCAGTACTGACCCTCTGACAGTGCAGCACTCCCTCAGTACTGACCCTCTGACAGTGCAGCACTCCTTCAGTACTGACCCTCTGACAGTGCAGCACTCCCTCAGTACTGACTCTCTGACAGTGCAGCACTCCCTCCGTACTGACCCTCTGACAGTGCAGCACTCCCTCAGTATTAACCCTCTGACAGTACAGCACTCCCTCAGTACTGACCCTCTGACACTGCAGCAGTACCTCAGTGCTGGTCCTCTGACAGTGCAGCTCTCCTTCAGTACTGACCCTCTGACAGTGCAGCACTCCCTCAGTACTGACCCTCTGACAGTGCAGCACTCCTTCAGTACTGACCCTCTGACAGTGCAGCGCCCCCTCAGTACTGACCCTCTGACAGTGCAGCACTCCCTCAGTATTGACCCTCTGACAGTGCAGCACTCCCTCAGTACTGACCCTCTGACAGTGCGGCACTCCCTCAGTACTGACCCTCTGAGGGTGCAGCACTCCCTCAGTATTGACCCTCTGACAGTGCAGCACTCCCTCAGTACTGACCCTCTGACAGTGCGGCACTCCCTCAGTACTGACCCTCTGAGGGTGCAGCACTCCCTCAGTACTGATCCTCTGACAGTGCAGCGCTCCCTCAGTACTGACCCTCTGACATTGAAGCCCTCCTTCAGTACTGACCCTCTGACAGTGCAGCACTCCCTCAGTACTGACCCTCTGACAGTGCAGCACTCCCTCAGTACTGACCCACAGACAGTGCAGCCCTCCTTCAGTACTGACCCTCTGACAGTGCAGCACTCCCTCAGTACTGACCCTCTGACAGTGCAGCACTCCCTCAGTACTGACCCTCTGACAGTGCAGCACTCCCTCAGTACTGACCCTCTGACAGTGCAGCACTCCCTCAGTACTGACCCTCTGACAGCGCAGCACTCCCTCAGTACTGACCCTCTGACAGTGCAGCACTCCCTCAGTACTGACCCACAGACAGTGCAGCACTCCCTCAGTACTGACCCTCTGACAGTGCAGCACTCCCTCAGTACTGACTCTCTGACAGTGCAGCACTCCCTCAGTACTGACCCTCTGACAGTGCAGCACTTCCTGAGTACTAACCCTCTAACAATGCAGCACTCCCTCATTACTGACCCTCTGACTGTGCAGCACTCCCTCAGTACTGACCCTCTGACAGTGCAGCCCTCCTTCAGTACTGACCCGCTCTTACTTTGTCACACCTGTAGCACAGGTGTTAATGCTTTGACAGAAGTCTGTCTGTTTGAAGAAATACTCTAAACTCAGTGTTTGCGGGTAGATATGGTGATAGTTTAATTCTGAGCGGTATGTATAATCCTTGCCACCAATTATATCCTGAACAACACTTTCAGGATCAGTGTGAATGATTTTTCTGTTAATGATATTTAGTCACCATGTGTAAAATGACTGTCAACAAGAGTTCATAAGGAGAGTGACAGATGATGGTGAAGGCTGGTTCGTAGTAAATCGTGTTGAGCGTGATCAGGCCATTCGATTATTTGTTCGGAATGAGCCGGTAAGTGAATATCGCCAGTATCTGATCCCCGTCGGACGGCACATACTCTTCCAGATCTGTCGTCAGATACAGTCATAGTATCATAGAGTATCACAGCACTGAAATAGGCCCTTCGGCCCATCGCATCCGCACAGGTATCAAACATCTATCTATTCCAATCTCACCTTCCAACACTTGGTCCAAAGCCTTTCTAGTGTTAATTTAAATGCTTCTTAAATCTTGTGAGGGTTCCCGTCTCCACCGCCCTTTCAGGCAGTGAATCCCAGATTCCCACCACCCTCCGGGTGAAAAATATTTCTTCAAATCCCCTCGAAATCTCCTAACCCTTACCTTAAATCTACATCCTTGGTTATTGAGCCCACTACAAAGGGGAAAAGTTCCTTCCGAGGCACTCTTTCTACGCCCCTCATTATTTTGTACACCTCAGCTAGGTCACCTCTCACTCCGCCTTCTCTGTGACAAGGAAAACAACCCAGCCTCTCTTCACAGTTGAACCACTCCAGCCCTCCAACCTCTGCATCTTCTCACGTGCAATCTGGGTATTGTGTGCAGTTCTGGTCACCTCATTATAGGAAGGATGTGGAAGCATTGGAAAGGGCGCAAAGGAGATTTACCAGGATGCTGCTTGGATTGGAGGGTGGGTCTTATGAGGAAAGGTTGAGGGAGCTAAGGCTTTTCTCATTGGAGCAAAGGAGGATGAGAGGCGACTTAATAGAGGTTTATAAGATGATGAGAGGGATAGATAGAGTGGACGTTCAGAGACTTTTTCCTCGGGTGGATGTAGCTGTTACAAGGGGGCATCACTATAAGGTTCATGGTGGAAGATATAGGAGGGATGTCAGAGGTAGGTACTTTACTCAGAGAGTGGTTGGGGCGTGGAACGCACCCCCAGCTATGGTAGTGGAGTCGGACACTTCAAATTTTCAAGTGTTTATTGCATAGGCATATGGAGTGCACTAGAATGATTGGGAGTTGGTTGATTTGATCTTTGACCATGCTAACATGTCAGCCTTTCACCCCCTGCAGACAATGGATATTGGAATTCAACCAACAATGGTGGCTTTCCTGCTCGTCGCCTCAGCCCTGGGGGATGCCCTGCGGCTGTAGAAGCTGGCGCTGCTCGAGGAGGAGGAGGAAGCTGCAGCAGCAGAGTATGCCCCAGAGGAACAGGAAGAAACTGCAGCAGCGCAGCTTGGGGCAATGGAGCCACCCAAGATGGAGAGCCAGCCACCCAACAGGCTGAGCAGGAGGAGGTGCCAAGGAGGCGCCGCATGAGGCGTCGTGTGTACCGGCACCACCTGTCATTCCAAGACCTGCTGGACTGGGGGTGCCATTGAAGTAGCTGGCTGAGCAGGGAGACAGTGTGACATATCTGCGAGATGATGGCACCCCTGGCACTGTGTGGGTATGGGGGAGGACATCCGCTCCCGGTGGCCGGCAAGGTAATGGTCGCCCTGAGCAACGGGGTCCTTCCAGGCGCCGAGTGGGACTTGTCCGGGATCTCACAGACCTCGGTGCACAGGTGCATCCATTCCATCACAGAGCCCCTATATGCCCAGGTGGCAGAATACATCCATTTCAATGTGGACTGAGCCCACCAGGATGCCTAGGCAGTGGGGTTCGTCGCCATTGACGCGATGCCCCGGGTCCAGGGGTTGATCAATGCACTGATCACCTCCAGATTCACCAACTGGGAGCAGGGGTGGGATTAACCAGGTACACACACACTGTATCCTCCCCGCTCCCCCCCCCCCACCGGCTAGCCCCCTCCAGCATCCCCCTCCGCGACACATACCTGCCGCGCTATGGGGTGCGGGCCCTGGGTTGGCAGTAACACTGGGTCTGGGCCATGGAGGATGGTGACAACCAGCTCTGTGATGAGCTCTGGTGCTCCGCACGGTTTGACAATGTCTGCCTCATTAGGGATGTCACCAAGTACCAGGCCGACCTTGATGGGGGTCTGCGGGACATGTCCCGCTCTCAGATGGGAATGGCTGAGGCACTGCAGAGCGTGGCCCAGTCACTGGGGGATGTGTCCCAGTCACTCAGGAGCATCGCCGAGGGCATTGACACAATGGTGTGGACCATGGGGAACCACCAGGGCTGGCAGAGGATGCAGGGGCAGCCGGGGCCCGAACCAGATTCCCCTTCATCCCAGGGTGGACCACAGTCCTATAGGAGTGTCTGGGAGGAGGGGGCGCTGAACACCAATCCAGACCCATCCCATGGGGCGGCGATAGCGGCCACCAAAATTCCCGAGTTCCACCCCTCCGATAAGACCGTGTCTCGGGGTCAGCACACGGGACAGGGCGGCATGGCTGTGCATGTACCGCCGGCAAGTGAGCCTCACGGGCTTCCCGCTCCAAATGCCGGCTTGCCAGCTGATTCGCAGGGACCGTGCTCGCTAGCCTCCCGCTAACAAGGTCAAGCAGCACTTGGCTCAGCCAACCCCAGCCAGCTCGCAATAATGGCACCACAATTGGGGGATGCTGGCCTGGGGAGTCTACTGCACGCGGTGGAGATCAGGAGGGATATCCAGTTCCCCCGAGGGTCCTGGAGGGTGACCCACAAGGCAGCCAGTGCTGCCTGGGACAACATGGCAGCAGCTGTCAGCTCAGGCAGTCTGACCAAGAGGGCTGGTCAGCAGTGCAGGAAGAAGGTCAACGACCCACACCGGGCAGCATGAGTGAGTTGACACCAACGCCACCCCCAACCCACAAACCCCCAGAGAGCATCCCCCCAAGCGGCCCCAATCCTCCCTTCATCCCCCTCCTCCTTCAGCACTCCCTGCAACCACCCCTCCAACCCTCCCTCCACCCCAAACATCCCTTCACAACCGCCCGTCCCACAACTGTGAACCGCATGTGGCTAACAATGCCCTCTCTGTGTCCCCTCAGGAAAAGCTCTCCCATAATCAGCAGGAGAGGGCCCAGACTGGCAGAGGGTTGCTGGTCTTGAGAATCCTCACCTCCTTCGAGGAGTGGGCCCTGGAGGTGACCGGGGGGGTCACCAACATGGAGGCTGGCGGACGCCGCAGAGGTGAGGAACCATCGAGCTCCACCCGGAGGACCGCCAAACGTGTGTTGTTATTACCTTACTGACGGACCTTCTCTCCCACTGACCACATGTCCATTATCCTGCAGGTCCTCTAGCCAAAGGCGCCGGCCCATTCCGGTGGGTCCCTCTCCAGACTCCGAGGAAAACACCCCGGAGGAGAACTCAGAGGATGTAATCGTTATAATGGCGGCACAATTGTCATCGCCACCCTCCACCCGCACAGATACATTCACCTTGGT